>NC_060234.1:3879782-4179782 GCF_021155775.2 Neodiprion pinetum
TTAAGAGTCATGAGGAATAACGTGTAATTTAAAAGCGTGTAATCATTGTTACAATAATTGGAATATCATACCTACAATTATTTTCACTTCTTCTGGTGATTGTTTGCCTTACGTTCGCCCTGCGCGACGCTTATTTACTCGTAAAGTATGTTTGCCAACATCAATAGAACAATAATTAGCGTTTGAGACGTAGCTATGCTACGCGCAGTTAATTCTAGCTTCTAATCAACCGGCCTGAATTCACATGCTTCTTAATTACGGTATGTTTTGCATTATATAGTTTAATATTCTCACTAACGAAGAACCCGGAAATTGATACGCAATTCTTCTTACAGAGAATCGTTGAGTTTGCTTTAACGTGAGTTAAAATTCTTGAACTACGGGTTCAATTTCAATCCCAAATTGCCTAGACTAAAATTTTCGGTACCTTCAGTACGAGTCGTTTTTCGTATCAAGGCGTTTTTCCTTACTTATAATTCTGCACATTTCGATCACACGACTACAGACAAGAAAATCATGATGTCAAATTTTGTTCCGTTTCAGGTGCGAATACAAAAAGGCAATAAAAATTATCGGTTAATATTTATTCATTTCGTTGAATATGGTTAAAGAAATGATTCTTTTATTTATTTTTATTTTGTTTATTTATTTTTTTCATTCAAATAAACGCGTCAACTCAGTAAATAATTCGGATTCAAATGATACGGTCTTAGATCATAGGACCAAAAAACAATTTTTAAAAATTTATTTTCAATCGCCATAACTGGTAAATTCAACAAAACTTTTCTCTCTGTGTATAATTGCAACAACTTTTTTATTTTTTTTTTTTTAATTCCATACAATTTTCGATGAACGTGGGGCTGAAAAATTTGGTATAAAACAAAACTGCGAATAAATTACGGTATATATACACCAACCTTATATCGATCTCATCTGTATTCAACTGTAGGATCTTCCCTATATCCGTAAAATGTATCTGCGCGAATCTACGACTAAATTATACTCTAAACAATAAACTAAATCTCCCCAGCGACATGGTCTAATTTAGCGACTGGTGCTACTGATTACATAATTGGCGGTGGTAACTTTTCGTTTTAGGTGCACAATATTAAGGCTCTCGAATTCCGAGACCGTGCACGGGCTAAATTTTTATCAGCTTTAACACGGCTGCTAGTCTACGCGGAGTATAGGATGGTGATACAGCGATAGCGCAACGAGTCTGGAAAATATAGCGGTGAGATTCACGCCTTGTGATATTCGTGTTGGTGATATTTTCTACTATGCGTTGCGAAGAAAAAAAATTTGCTCCGATAAGTCGCCCCAATTTCGGTCTAAATCCCTGAGCTAAGAGAATTTTTCGTCCCGCATTAATTCGCCAGATTTCTGTGGCTTGTAATTTGCAGCTCGCGGTTTAAATTCAGGATTTTTTATGTGTTTTTTTTTTCACACAATGGCGATCGTTTTCTTTTTTTGTTCTTTTTTTTTTGTCAGGTAATTAAATATTTTGAATAGTGTACAAGTGGCTCGTAACGTACGAATATTTACCGAACGAACGAAACTCGGAGATTTTGAATGATTTTGATTATTAATTTAGATTTGAGATTATTTGACGGATCATTATTTTTTCTCTTTCTGTATATTCTTAATTCAGCTGTATTTGGATGTATGATATAATTGGAAATTACCAAATGCAAGAACGGTCGAATATCAAAATTAAACAGACTAATCATAGACTCGTGGGAAAGTTTTTTCAACGTTCTTCTACGCAGATGCATATAATATATATTTTTATATATATTTACAAACGAACATCTGGTAAAATTTACTGTCAATTGTTACGCAGTGCTAATCAAATCGTTAATTAAACTCTACAAAGTGAAGCGGTGACCGAAGACTCGAATACTTAAATTTAGATTCCTCTCCAATTTTCAATTCCATGATCGAAATGAAGATTTGATAAAAAAAAAAAAAGTTTGTAAGAATTTGATGAGATTTCAGAAAATTTCAAACGTATTTTATTCGACTCAAACTCGTGACTCGGACAAATGAAATGAACAAAGAAATAATCAAAAAAAAAAAAAATCCACTCGGATAATTATCGTGGGAGAGAGTCGGAAGAAACGAGGTGAATAAAAACGAAAGAAATTGAACGAACAGTTTTTTTCAAGCAACGGATCGACCGGTTCCATTTAGAGATATTATTTTATAATCAAATATCGTCCCTCGATTTCACTGAGAGAATCAGCGTTGATTCGACCTTCGTCTTTATCAGAGATCGAGAAACGGAAACCCGACGGAACAAAATTCGCTTTCGAAACGATGAAAATAGAAAAGAAAAGAGATCCTAGGCAGAGGCAAAAGAGTATCGATATAATTTATATGAAAGCTGAAACAGGTGCATCGCCATTTTCCAGATTGCGGTTCGAGCATCACTTATTCATGTGCATTTCGTTATGTTTAAACTTTCTAATAGAAAATAGAATGTTTATAAATAGAAAAAGGGCAAGGCGTACGTCGTTAATTAATATATTGCAGGAACAACCACCACAGGGTGGGGGTAAGAAATCAGAAGAATCGATAATTAGAATGGCCAGAATTCCAAATTTAACAATCTCGAATAAAAAATATGAGAGAACAGATACTATAAGAAATTTTAAGTCCCGAATGGTGCCGAATAAAAAGCTGCAGTTTACCTAAAATGTATTTGGTAAAGTTTTTATTATTATCCGAACCCACTTACTTCGGAAAACGTTAATCCAAGAATTCGGTGATGCAGAATTTAATAATGTACAGAGTCAATGTTCCAGAGAACGAATTTGTAGAAAGTTTCATATTCTCAAATGTCCAAATATTATAAAAATGAAAGTTGGAACTTGATCATCCAGAAACGGCGGAAAACAGATATCCGGAATGTAGAAGGGTCATTATTCAGAATCGTAAAATTCGGAAAGATCGGTATTCCGAAAGTAACCGACTAATCTATTTTGACTCGCAAAATGTTTTGTATACAGAATCAAAGAAATTCTTAGGTGCATCGGGCGTATCTTTTCATCTGCAATATTTTTGTCTCATTAAAAGATTGAATACGACTTTTGATATCGTCAACTTATATTTCTTGGCTTCCAATACGATATGAGTTATCGACTCTTCCGATATATTGCGATTCTTCATTCCGACGATTCTGACATGCTGCAATTCTATATTCCGAGCTTTCTATGATATTACTACTCGGAGTTCTAACCGTTCTGATTATTGATCCTTGGCATTTATGAATTCGAATAGACGAAAATTCTACTTTACGATCCATCCGAAGGTTATTTGTTTGTGTTTGCCTGATTTTGCTAATGGCCTTTCGGAATTTTCGTCAGTCGTGCATTCTAAATTGTATAACTTGAAATTTCGATACTTTTATATTCTATTTCCATTATTTCTGGCTTAACGAAGATTCATCACTTTGATCGTTCGCGATTTTGAGTTTTCGATATATTTATGTTCTTTTTGGTTTTTTCTTATTTTCTACCCGAACCCTTGTGTGGCCGCCAGACTAGACTATTACTGCACCATTGACATATCTCAATTTAGAATCAGCTTTATAATTGAGCTAACGTGGACGAAAATACACGACCACCAACAACAGCCATCCCTGCTGGTCGTGTAACCTACCCACCCGATCCATATACCCCCCTCCTTGTCTATATAACTGTATATATTTATTGATAGCTCTCAGCTGTTTTGTTTTGGCACGCACGCGATGCTTGAGACATGAACCACCAATGTCGTCAGACATTATATTGTTATTTTGAGCATTGTCGAAGGTTGGTCGTTCTATCGCAGGATACACAAGATTGTAAGCACCAAGTACATATTCGTACAGAAAAAGGTTCCGCAATATTATCAACGGTATATTAAGGTCAATTTTTCACCTCTGTGTATACAATTTTTTTGCAACACTTGTTTAATTTTATAATTATTATCACAATCACAGATTTTTCGTTATAAAATTCACTCGATTCGATCTAATATGCGACTGTCTTTTTAAGCTCATAACTAACAAAATGCATCTCCCAATTTCAATCGTTGTCGGTACTTGAGTTTTGAATCGAGCTAAAAATAACGATAATCATGATAATAGCAATAACAATGATAATAATAATATTCTCGCTGTTTTATCGTCGTGGTTTTCTTTAAAAATATTGTAGCAAGCTGCTGCGGACATAAATTCTGTTCAACAACCAGAAGCTCCTAACACATGTCGAATCCATATATCTAAATCGATCGTTCGGAAGAGTCGAGTTTTTGTTTTCACAAGCTTCATAGCTTCAAATACTTATTATTATTTTCCACTCTGGCAAGCGGCAAAATAACGCAATATAATAATTGCAACCAACTCGAATATATTTTTGTTCTCGATGCGAAAGAAGAGAACAGGTGAAATTGACCGTCAAAAAAACATGATATCCATTTACAGATTATGATCAATGTCAATGTAACGAGTACCGTGTAAAACCAGTTTTTGTTAATGTTTTCATACCTATAAATCGTATCATTTGGTGAAAAAGTATAATCTCGACGATACGAATGAAGTTTCGATTTTTGCTTCCCGGACTCATTGATGCTCGAACAACGATCGTAGAGGTGGCCCAGGCGTTTCTTACAAATTACAATCTGTCATTTAAAATTTCACAAATTGTCGATACGACAGGTTGCGTCGTGCGAAGCTGTTCGCCAAGCTCGACGAGTTGTTATTCTGTCATGTTTTTCGACTCGTATCATCGACAAACATTAAGAAAACTCACAACATATTAATATTCTTGATGTTAATAATACTCGTTTGACAAGCAAGAGTTTTTTATTAGCGAGTAAACGCTTCAATACCGCTTTATCGATTTTCGAATTTAAAAAGCCCGCGACTAAACGCCGCGTGACGTCATGTGGCTCCAACCAATCAGCAAATACTCCGCGTTATAAGCGCGCGATATTCAAAACGTTTCGATTATCGCGAAGCGATATCGGCTTACTGAACGATTTTTCACAGCTTGAGATTAAAATATGTATTCGTATGAAGTAATCTTGTGTGTAATCTGAAATTGTCCAGATCTGTTTTCACGAAGGGATAAAAAAAAAAAAAACAAGTGCCAAAACAAAGGTTGAGGTTAGTTCAAAGCGGGAAAATAATTCGTTTTCAAATCGTTTCTCGCACCTTCTACGCGGCTCGACTAATTCATACGGTAATTAACAATATCGGCCGTAACGTATCGACTTTTTCGCATAAAAAGTGGTCGTTACTTCAGGTGTTTATTGTTCGTTCAGCGACAGCATAAAGCAATTCCCTCTGACAAGTAACGAGAAAACCAATAGGGAAATAAAAATAGGAAATTAGAATAACAAAAAACGGTGGGAAACAAATGTGACGGTAGATTTCATCGCGTAGACCTTATCATGTCGGGTTAACTTTGATGATACTGCATTGACGCAGCGGCTCGAAATCTGATACTCGAAACCTAGCGAATCCTTTTCGAAACATATTATACGAAGCTTTGTGAAGGCGTGTTGTTGTTTTTTTTTTTTTTTTTTATCAATTAAGCATTTTTCTGGCGCACAGTCGAGGGAGAAATTTTTGATAAAAAATGAAATGTAATCGTGGTTCGAAAAGTAATACTGAAGGTGGCTGAGATGATTTTTTTTTTTTTTTTAGTAATGAAAATTATTGCACAGAAGAAAACCAACTCTGGCAAATAGCACAGAATTCAAATCGTGTATATTTGATATAAATTATTAAACTCGAAAGTTTTGGACACTAAAAAAATAACACAATCATGAGATATTCTGTAATAATTCATAATCAAGCTTCTCTGGTCAAAATTTTGATGGTTTGATTTATTTATTTTTTTTTCTACGTTAAGAATGATCGAAAGCTTCTGACACATTCTTTAGATTATTTTCAAGTAAAAAACGTTCTTGTTCAGACTGTACGTTCGATACACCATTGAATTACTTCATCGTTAGATTCCGTAACGATATCGATTGTTGAAAACTATTCGACTTATGAATTAGTCGTAATATCGCATGGCAGTTATAAACGAAAAGAAGAAAAGACGACATTTCGTATCATAATTAACAAAAAAGAACAGAAATTCGAAAACTGAAAGACTAGTGAAATACATAAGTACATAAAAATAATAATTCTTTAAACCAACGGAACCTGTCAAAATATTTCAACAATTTATACAACTTACGTGATGCAACGTGCAAGCAGGTATAAATCCATCGAGATGATAACGTCGACAAGTTTTTCTTCCAAAATTTTTTATTTTTTTTTTTTTTCCTTACTAGTTTTTCAATTCTCCATACCTTAAATTCACTGAAACTTTAAGCTTCCTAAAACATCACTTTTTCCCTTTTCCCGCCGACGAGAGATAAGTTTTTGTTATGAATACACTTCTCGGTGCTATCATCTCACACACTTTGGGTTATTTACGTTACACATCTTCCGGAAATAGTAGCGTTGATTTATTTATACATTTAATAACCGAGTGACATCAGTATCGTAGAGGCGTAATTCCATCTACCTTTTACACATAATATTCTTATTATATCAAATGGCAAAAAAATTGAACTACCGTAAGAAATTTTCAGATTTCCATTTCCGCGTTCAATTAAATTTTATTCACTAATAAATTTTTCACAATTATATGAAAATGAGATAATATGATTCCGATCAATTAAATCCAAATCCTGTATCGAAAAACGAATCCTTTGGTCAAACGAATGGGTGTCTTTATATCCTCACAATAATAATCACTGTTACAAATTCAATTAACACCTTTCAATAATACACAATATTATTCGACCAAATATTTGTTACTCAGATTTTCCGGTTCACTTTTCCATGGCACATGCGGCCGGTTTTTATTTTTTTTATCTTTGACGATAACACTCGACACTCACTGGCTATATATTACACACTTTACTACAGGAACCGATCAACCGACCAAATAAAAAAAAAAGTTAAAAACGAAAAAAATAGAAGTAAGACAATTTTTGTAAAATTTTTTTACACATCTCCAAGAACGACGGATTCAATTTCATTGAAAATAAAAAAAAAAAAAATCACACCCTCGTCTCCATGGATTTTGCAAAAATTCTTTCGTCCCAAAGTTCGATAAAATAGTCCTGTTCCATTTCAAACACACTGACTCGCGAATTGAAATAACACGTTGATTAAAAGTTTATTAAAAATTATGAAAATTCGAGGAAATAAAAAAAATTTTAAAAATAATCGATCGATCGGTAAATAAATTTACGTATGACAAAAGACAGGCTTCGTTGACATCGACGAGCGTTGGATTCTCCCGCGGCGTTTAACACATCCAAAAACGCTACCCTGCACATGCGTATGTATGTTATATATGACGTATTTATGTACGCGCGTGTGCGTTTGTTTGTTTCTATTGGTATTCGTACGATGCGACAAGTCCGTCCGGCGTGGCGGATCGCCCACGACTGACGGGCTCGGCTCCGAGTCTCTTCGCTGTATGAACCAGTACCGAGACAAACACCCACACAGGCTCGAGCGTAAGATAGAGCTTGCAAGCTCTCTGTGCCTCGGCTCGTACGAATACAAGGGCCGAGGGCTGCCCGAGCTTCGGGCGCATGACGCTTTTTCTTCTTATCAGTTCCGTTTTCTTTTATTTTTTTTTTTTTTGTTCTCCGTTCGTTGGTGGTGGAATCCCTTCCGCGTTCTCACATTATAGCGACCGATGAGACAAAAGATTCGACGATTGCGTATCGATACGATTTATTGAATAACAAAATTTTCTTCCGTTCTTCTCTTCCTCTCTCCGATTATCATACGACCGATGAGAAAAGGGGAAAGATTCAACGAAACGATAGACGATTTGAAATCACTCGATCTCATAGAATCCCGATGTTAATTAAGATCTTAATTATTCAATGATCGACCCGATGAAATATAAACGACGAATTATTTTTTTCGTATCAGTTGAATTGATTTTATATAATTTCTCAACGTTATTAATTGCGGAAATTAATTAGTTTCTGGATGTGAAGAAACATTGATTAGTTTTCAGCCTGAAGGAAAGAGTAAGAATCATAAATTTAGTCGCACAAGACAAGAGATTGATTTGAAGCAATCTGTAAAATTTATTGAAGCCAAATGAATAGTCTGTGAGTTTGACGTTACATTATTAATTTTTTTTTTTCTTCTTTTGCGATACATCGACTGGATTTTTTTTATATTCCAAAAAAAAAAAAAACAAGTCTTCATTTCGCGTATTATTACAAGTAAAACTTTTCTTATATTAAAATCAAATTGATGAACTTCCAGCTTCATTTATATTGCTACCAGTGTTTGATTTATTATTCTGACAGTAATTTTTCAACACTTATCATTGCAAATTATCATTCACGTGAATTCCAGGTTTTGTTCATATTTTGAAATGCATTAAAAAATCCATTGATCATAAAATTGTGAAGTGTATCATTTACTTGTGTGGAAAATTTTCGCATTCCAATGTGTATGGTTGGTGACATTTTCAGATCCGGTAAAATTCAAATGATAGATCGATTCCCGATAATATTATCAGCCGGTGTTATATTTCTTCGTATTTACAATTTCGAACAAACATTTTCATCCCCTTTTTGTGTGGGTTTTTTTTTTTTTTTTTAATTTTTTTTTTTTTGTTTGTACTCCGTCATTCCTCACTCGCTCAATCATTCTTCTCCTTCTCTCTCACTCTTTCTCTCTCTCTCTCTCTCACTTTCTCTCTCTCTCTCTCCTTCTCACACACACACACACACACACACACACACACACACACACACACACACACACACAAACACGAGGATTATGTTCTAGCAATCCAGTCCCCGAGGGATATAAAGATAAACACACGTTTAGCTTACACTTTTATATTATACTCGTATTCCAGAATGTTTGGAAAGCAATGTAAACAGACAAATTAGCGTATCTTGAAGGTACTTGGCACAATTTCTAACAAGAGTTTAACCCGTCAAATTGCGATTTTCAAACTTCGTGTGAAAAATTTGCGACGTTATATTGCACCCTGATAATTTTCTTAATCACTTACTTAGCGTTTGTAAATAATAAACGGGTTGATGTATTTTTTTCAAAATCAATCTAATCTGGCAGGAATCAAATTTAAAAAAAAAAAAAAAGTTTTCATTCTATATAGATTGCAAGACGCAAACGGAAATTCTGTAATTTTTATTATCATCGTTATTTTCTGTCGTGAACAACACGAAAGATCAAAACAGGAAACTGTCGACTATAAATCGATCGTGCAATAAGTTGAAGTCTTTGCTAACATTTTCGGTGTGAAAAATTCCGTTCAAACGTATTAACGAGACAGATTTAACGCGTCAAAAAGTTTGGCAAAAACTGTTTCCGTTCCCGCTCCTCATCACCGCGGAGTAAACGAAAGACGGGAAAGTTTTTTCCTAGTTTTTTCTTCACTTTCTTTTCTTTTTTTTTTTTCCGCTCCTTTATCGTCACTTACATACAAAGCTCGCTCGTGAAAAGTTGTTTTTCCGACCTACGTTTGCAATATCAATTTATACACGCACACGTGTTTTTCTATATTGTGAAAATAGTCGGTACGATTTACTTTCTTGCTGTTTTTTTTTTTTTTTCTTCTCTTTTCCGAAACAGACTTTCAATATTCGAAACAAGTTGGTCGGAAACTGAAATAACATTTTTTTCTATTTTGTTTAATTAAAAAAAAAAAAAAAAAACAACATTTACGATATCTTGAATTGCAGAAAATTTTCGCTGGGTTAAAAACAAAAAATTAATACATTCGCCAAGTAGGGAGCAGAAATCGGTATGAAATGCGTTGCGGTAAGGCATGGAGATGAAATAAAAAAACAAAAAAAATAAAAAAAAAAAAAAAAGGAGAAGACGGAAATAATGTGACATGCACATTTGGACGATATATCAGGTGTGACACGAGTTCGCAGGCTCATCCCTAGGGAATTTTACGCTGTCAGGAATTGCGAATCTATGCTGAAGCGTAAGCCCGAAAAAGACGAGCGGAAACCCGGCGGCCTCTTTTTCTTCCTCTTCATCTTCTCCTTCTTCCTCTGCTTCTACTTCTTCTTCTTCATTTTGCTTATAGCTTCACGCTTTTCGAGAGACGGTGAAAAGTATTCCACAAGGATTGCAGTTCTTTTCGAGGTACGCGCGAAAAGTGAAGGAGATCCGTAAGCTTATACATCCGTCGAAACATTAATCAAATCCCGACTTCCTTACTTTCCTCCTTTTTCTTACTATGTATTCCCATCGCTCTGTATACGGCTTCATAGTCAATACATCCTTCGGCGATTAATCTTCCTTACGCGGCTTATCTAACTTCACGATGCTGTGTACGGAGAGAAAGAAAAATTCCAAGTCTTGGCCGCTGTACAGTCTTAAACTATCCTCATTTTTTTTTTTTTTTCACAACAATCCTTTGAGTCTTAGTGAAAAGTATTCTCATCGCTTATTTTACATCCTTTTATTTTCTCTATAATATTTAGAGGACGTTTCATCATATTTCTCAGCTGTTTTTTTTTTTTTTGTTTTTTTTTTCGTCATTTCTGACAGTATACCAATAGATTTTAAATACCCGAGAGTAATGGTTGCGATATGATGTAAATTATTGTTGTTATAAACAAATTGATTTGTAAAAAATCGTGATCAATTCATTACGTATACACGTTTTGCATAAATTATAAGTTTTTCGGCTCGCTAATTACGAATCTGAAATCGGGTTTTGGAAATTCGAGATAGCAGATCCAATATGGCGGAAAAAAATGTGAAATTTTTATCGAATCCGTAGAAAAAAAAAATTCTGTCAAGGTGTTTTTAGGGTCTTTTATTACGAATCTGAAGTCAGATTTTGAAAATTCAGTGTAGCAAATCCATTCAGCGACCCCGAAAACTCTTGCAGAGAGTTTTTTTTGCCCGGATTTAGTTTTTCCCATATACCGAACCGAAAAATCTTGTACATGTTACTGTTCTTTCCGATTACGGTGATTTATTACGTGAACCTTTTTTGACTTCACAGTCTCAAGCGTTTTGAAATTTTTCTTAATCGCGTGTTATCGGTATCAATTTTTTCTTACTTTTTCACCCTCCCAATATTTAAAATGAGACACGTGCTCTCAATTCTTAAGAATCTTAGCCAAACACTTCGACAATGCGATTTCAAATGAATATTCGTAATTTCAACCAACTTCAAATAATTTTAAACCAAGTCGCAAGATTTTTTTTTACTCCATTTTCACGAGACTTTTGACACCCAATATTCGTATTTCGTAAAATTTAACAAAGTTTTATCTCTTACCAAGTATCGTTACGGGCCTTAAAATTTGTCTACCAATTCTAAATAAATTCGAAACGCGATTCGTATTCCATTCTTGGAGTTTTGATTGTTTTGAAATAAATATTTCAACTGAATTTTCCGATTCTACTAATCACAAAATAATGATAAACAAGGTTCCACTTGCAATAATTGAAGAAAACTCGTCCCTGTAAACAGCGTTGTAAACGATTCGTTCAAATCGGTCGAGTCTTATTTAGTACAATCTTGATGCAAGTCTCGGTGTAATCTATCCGTCGATCGGTGCATATATTTGCGATAAAACCGATTGTCAATGCAAAATTCATACCTTACTAATAGAGACATCTTCAATAATTACTGACGCGTAATTGTTTCGCTTCGACAGACAGGAAACTTTGTCAACAGGAAATTCTACCGCGGAACTTTTGTGCAAATCTTAGAACGCGGTTACGCCTATATTTTTGTAATTTCAACATTCTCCTCGGAGATGAAAAATCAATCTGCTCTATTTTCCAATTACGCCGGTATGAATTGGCGCCAAAGCAAATTTCGAGAGACGTTTATTATATTATATACTATTAGTCGCCTCATCTGCGAATGCTAAATTTGGTTCTGACGTGCAATATCATAAATCATTGTAACCAACATCAGTGTATATTAAATATTAACTAATATAAATTCCGATGCTCGAACCTTGAGTGAAGAAGAATAAGGAGTGAGAGAATATTTTGCTTTCTTAATGGCTCGAGTCAGACATGTAATAACATTCTAATACGCGATTAACATCGATATCTTTTAATGAACAGCGGGGATATTCGCATAATCAAGTGTTTCCGCCTTGGACGATGAGTGAATCTGATTCAGAGTTGATTCATTCGATCGGGTCAGGCGGACAATCATTTTCGATGACTCGAACTTCGAACAGGTCGAATTACGGTGCGTGTGTGAGTATTTCTTAATTTACATTCAAAAATGAGAGTGTGTGTTGTTCTTCGTTTGTTTCTTTCTTTCTTTTTTTTTTTTTTTTTTTCTTCACCTCTTCATGCGACGTGATGATGTAACGATCGCGACCTAAAAATTAATAAGTTGCACCGAGAATAACTCTTTAACAGTGCGGTTTCCTGCTTCCTGATCCAGCCTGATAAGAGAAAGTAAGAAAAATACAAGTCAAGAGGTAAAAGTACCAACAAAGTTTCTACGTAACATATATTTGCCGTTCGCTTCGTGGAGAATGTTGGAAATAAAAAAAAGTCAAACCTCGAAATATGAAATCTTTGACAATTGCACATTTTTCACCATTCTCGAATCTTTTGCGAATTTTACTCGGTTGATTGATGAAAAAAACCGTTTGTCATATTCAAGTTTGCCGAGTTGTGCGTATTTAACGAAAAATTGTTATCTAAGATGAAATTAAACCCTGCGAGTTTGTTGTTCGATTTTTCGACGCAGTTTGTGAAAAAAAAGGACAGCGGTGAGATTGCAATCAAACTCACTGAAATTAATTAAAATATTCTCTTTCTTTCGTGTAATCTCTCCACTTTCTTTTAATTATTCTTAAAAAAAAAACATTCAAAAAAATTGCATCAGCCTCCAGACAACAACCGCAGTACGCATAACATTTGAAACTAAAAGTTGTACGTGAGTTTTCAATTCAAAAGTTTCATGACATACTCGTCAAAATCACACTATATCCAAAAACGTGAATTTTCTGTCACTTTGAAATTTTCGCACCGCGGATCTCATTTATACTTCGGTGTGAGAATATTCGAATGTGTAGAAAATATTCGATTCGTTAGAAACAAAGAAGAGAGAAAAACGAAGAAACGAAGAAATAAAAAAAAAAAAAAAAAAAAAACAACAACTCGAGTATAATTTACGATAAGAAAGGCATCAATGGAATGAGAGAGTATAAAAAGAACAAGTAACGAGAAACAAATTAATTAAAATGAAATTGAACTGCGTACGGAAAAGGTCAAGAGGTTGACATTCTCTGATTACATAAAGTTGAATTCCAGATTAACATCAAGTCGCGTGTCTCGAGCTCGCTTTAACATCTACAACAATGATCTATGTACGTAACCTACGATAGGTTAGGAGGTAATTTTTATTTTTTTTTTTCCGGCAACTTTTCCGGTGAGATCGCAGTACCTGAATACCTGTACGATCGAATGATCTATGATGCGAATTGCGTATGAATTCCGGTACGTATATACGCATATTTGTGTGTGAGAGGGACGCGTTATGCATGCGCGGACGATTCGCGTAAGCTGGTTGTAATAATTACACGATTGGCAAAGTTGGCGAGCATATAACGGCTCACCTTAGAGGTCTTATCGTCGTCGGGCGCTGTTCGTCGATAGTGTAATTGACGGTTGAACACGCGTTTCTTGATGGCATTGCGCAACGCCAAAGTAGGCATAAATCACCGCGTGTGAGTTGGATATTTTTACACTGTTAATGACTACCGTGAGTTGTTCAGAGGTAAATTGTGCAACGTTGGTAAATGAAAAACGCCGCTTCCATGCATCTTTTCACCGTGCGCAATAGTAGAAGACACTCCTTCTCGTCTTGTTTACGATTGTATCCACTGTTTTTACTTGTTTCTTGCTCGATTGTATTAACGAGAAGGCCTTTGACTCGCAATTAACTCGATCGAGTCAACTCGGAAATTGGAATAACCGTTAGGAATTATCAACTCGAGTCAAACGTTCCGCGAATCAGAGAAGAGTCGTTAATTGGGAAGGTCAGGGAAGCCGGGTAGAAAATAAGATAAACCAAAAATCAGAATAAAATAATAAATACATAAATATATCGAAAACTCAAAATCGCGATGAAACAAACTGGTGAATCTTCGCTAAGCCAGAAATAATGGAAATAAAATATAAAAGTATCGAAATTTAAAGTTATACAATTTAAAATACACGACTGGTAAAAATTTCGAAAGGCCATTGGCAGAATGAGGCAAACACAAACAAATAACCTTCGGATGGATCGTAAAGTAGAATTTTCGTCTATTCGAATTCATAAATGCGAAGGATCAAGTATCAGAACGGTTAGAACTTCGAGTAGTAATCTCATAGAAGGCTTGGAATACAGAATTGCAGCGTGTCGGAATCGTCGGAATGAAGAATCGCAATATATCGGAAGAGTCGATAACTCATATCGTATTGGAAGCCAAGAAATATAAGTTTACGATATCAAAAGTCGTATTCAATCTTTTAATGAGACAAAAATATTGCAAATGAAAAGATACGCCCGATGCGCCTAAGAATTTCTTTGATTCTGTATACAAAACATTTTGCAAGTCAAAATAGATTAGTCGGTTACTTTCGGAATACCGATCTTTCCGAATTGTACGATTCTGAATAATGACCCTTCTACATTCCGGATATCTGTTTTCCGCCGTTTCTGGATGATCAAGTTCCAACTTTCATTTTTATAATATTTGGACATTTGAGAATATGAAACTTTCTACAAATTCGTTCTCTGGAACATTGACTCTATACATTATTAAATTCTGCATCACTGAATTCTTGGATTAACGTTTTCTGACGTAAGTGAGTTCGGATGATAATGAAAACTCTACTAAATACATTTGAGGTAAATTGCAGCTTTTTATTCGGCACCATTAGGGACTTAAAATTTGTGATAGTATCTGTTCTCTCATATTTGTTATTCGAGATTGTTAAATTCGGAATTCTGGCCATTCTGATTTTCGATTTTTCTGATTTCCTACCCCCACCCGAGGTCAGGCGGTCAAAAATTGATAACTTTTACTCCTTTCATCATCAAACATTAGTCAAACATTGAATATCGACAGAATCATTAATTTGAAATTTCTTCAAAGTGCTTAAAGATGATCTATCAGATTCATTCCTTCTCACTCCGCGATGAATCATCCCAACGAAAAGACTGTTTCCTACAAATTAACTAAAACAAATGTTTCTTTTTTTCTTTCACTTATCACCTTGTTATCATCGAACATTGCACCGAACATTGATCCGGTGCTTTGGTAACAACCGGTCAACGCTACGAAGTTACTGCTTCTGGGATAAGCTCGTTACTGGAATCGCGTACGAATTGCTAACCGATGATGGAATATTGCATATTGCGATTTCTTTCCCAACAACTTACGAAGACTAGGTCAGGCGTTTGTCCGTATCAAGTAAAGATGTCTCTGCTTTGCGAGGCAGTCTCGTATACGGATGGTAGGCTTAAATGAAAACCAGGTTGCTTCAATTGTTGATTGCGTTACGAACCTCAATTTGTACGGGTCCACTGTACCGTAATAGCCAATTGACTGCACGCGTTACGCAAAGCTCTGCTTGTTCCATACCTCGGCTTTGTCAGAGCCCAATTTCTGCCGTCACACATGTGGATGTACTCAAGTACCTACTAAGTTGCATTCCCACCAGATCCATGTGACACGTGGGCGCGATGAGGCTGAATTCATCCGTAGAAATTTTGCGATAATTGGCCGTCCGGATACAGCAAAAATTAAAGACACTTCGAACCGTTCGATAACAGGATACGAAAACAGGTTAAATTTATTTTTTGGAGAAAAAAAACTTGCCACTAATGTTAAGGTCGTGTAATATTTCTACCTTTACCGACCGAACAAACTCACCGTTTGTCTTCCTATGTGTATAATTAAATAAAGCATCGATGCGACGTCGAAATTTTAACCCTTTCCGATCGTTTATTTATTTAATATAGGAAAAAAAAGGGTGAGTTTACTCGGTCGGTAAGGGTAAGAGTACTGCATGACGTTGCAGAATTTCTACAGTAATGTGTGTTGTATTGTTCATACATACTTTGGCACAGAGAATATGATACAGTCACTGAGAGAAATTTTTAGTTCCGGTTACCGCTCAAGCCTTAACTATTTTCATTTTTTACCACAATCGACAAAATATAGCTCTAGGTACAAAATGAAAAATATTTTTCTAGCTGTTAATGGAAAGTCTAGTATCCGTTACTATTCTTTCACGTTACGATCAGTGTTGCTAGATTTTCTTGCAACTGTTGCGAAAATTTATTGCTTGTGCAACAATAAATTGATGTTAAAGCCTTATTTAACTAAAAAAGTAGAGTAAACCGAATAAATTGATTTGGTGTTGCAATTACCAAAAAAGGATCGACAATAGCGCAAAATGGTGTAATACTATTTTGAAAATTAAAAATTAGGCTAAGTCGATATTAAAAATCTTTTATAGAGTCTGAATAGTAGAGTGAAATTTTAATTCATTTATAAGTATATCAAACATGAACCGTCATTAGGTTTAAAATTCATTCATTCATTCCATGTTTATATTTTTTAAAATAATGTGTATTGTTAAAATTGGTGGATATTGTTGAAATTATAAATAATTGTCAATAACTGTCTTTCGTCGAGGCACTATATTTTTTGATTTCACTTTTAATGTTCTTCATTTTATATCATCTCTCTTTAAAATTTGGCTTGGCTTTTCGAGTGTTTAATTATTAATTTGAAAGGTTTGTCCTCGTAGTTTAGATTTACTTTTTTATTCAGTCAAAAATTATAAATATAAAGACACTGTTTCCTCGTGGTGACAGAGAAATGTAGAAAAATCGGAACTTTTTAGAGAATTTTAAAATATCGAAAATAGAAGTCAAAAAAGAAGTCAAAATTCCGAATGAATAAAAATCAGAACTGACGCTGATTCTAAATTCTGACGATTCTGTTGTCTTATCTTGCTGTACCTTTATTCATTTCATATTTTGACTGTTCTGCATTTTGAAATTTTTTTACGACTTGCAATTTTGCGAAACAGATTTTTGCCTCTTTGTAGATTCGATACAGTGACTCTTGTACCCTTTTTTTCTTTTCCACTTTTCTCTTTCTTCACACCGTAGAAATTCTATGCCACCCGGTTGAAAATTGTGAAGAAAATATTTCACATCGTAGAATACATTTTTAGACCACAAATCCTTGTCGCGGTGTTATCAGAAAATTGAGTATGAATCCCATAGAGGCCATAGACAAGTTCATAGAGATAGGATAAATTTCAACTCGAATTCCCGTGGCTGTACTCATGCGATTTGAAGTTTTCCTCAGTTTCGTTGTGCTCTTATTTTAGAAACAGAAAAAATATTTGCAACGAGATAAAAAAAACTGTCTGACACGTAAATCGCGTCTGATTAAAAATTCTTGTCTACGCTTGTCGACAAAATGTTGTATTATTTATCACCCAGTGCAGATCAGAAAAACCGTAAATAAAAATGACCACGATTCCAAACATGAAAATATCGAAAATCCGTAACAAACAAGGATCAAAGTGGTGACATTTCACTAAGCCAAAAATTCACAGTACTGAAAATCTTTGATCACTCAAAATTTCGATGTTTCAACTTTTGAAATTTTCTCATTTGCGCACTTTCGAAACTTTGACTTGTCAGAGTTACACCCTTCCGGCATTTTGCACTTCAGAAACTTTGAGCGTCGGATTTAGGACAATTTCCAGACTTTGATGTTTCGTCAAAGTTTGATTTCTTCACTCTATCTTTCGCTACTAAAATATTCGGAACTTGGCAATTTCAGAACCTTTCAAATTTGGAATCTCAACCCAACCTCGCTTACGAAAATTAAAATTTTATTTTAATATTAATGTTTTCATTGTGATTTCAAACGATGTCGACACCCTGTTTCCTCGAGCGAAACATCCCTCGGATATTACAATCTTGTCATTCTCTATTCTTCAACTATTCGACTAGAGAGTCGTTCAACACCGCCTCGTATTTTTATCCCGGTACGATAATTGAGGGTATATCACGAGTCCGTGAAGATGACGTTTGCACGACGCGGCAAGAAACTGATTATGAATGAAAACCGCGCCTCTTGATCTCGTAATTACTATGACCAACGTCATGTTACCCAGGTCACGATTTGCCAAAGCCCGTTTTTATCTCAGTTCATTCTGTACGATGTACGTACACACATGTATATCTATACACATATCTCTACGTCTCTACGCGTATAACGTATACCGGGATGATATCTTGAGACTTGAAAATGAACCGCGCATGCGCCAAATAATTCGATCTCATTGGCTGGCGAAATCTTCCCGCAGCGATATTCTTGTCCGCGATGCAGGCCGGCCAACCTACGCAAAATGTATACGTTTGAATTTTCAAAGAGCACAAGCGTTGAATTCCGACCGTTCTTTGAAGAATCAACTTTACGACCCGATAACAAATGCTCCCGAAACCTTTCCGAGTCACTGCCTCGATTATTTGAGATTCTAACCTCGAAAAATCGTGTCAACCACATCGCCGGCAGAAACAGTTTGACGGCTGAAAACTCGGGTTGGCCAGCCTGCGAGAACAGCCGATAAAACTCGCGCGTGCGCGGTTCATTTTCAAGTTTCAAGAGATTGTCCCGGTATATCCGAGGGAACGTTGGCATGAATTTGCTGACGGTTTGGCGATAGCCCGAGTGTGCTGCGGCATTGCCGCGTGTAGTGGCGATGACGTCAAAACCGAGGACAATTTTACCGTCGAATCGTATTATACGTAATATAACGTATACGTATAATACGTGTTTTCTATTTTTTTTCCCTCCTTTCCCTTTACCCGACGTCTTGTAATCTACGTTCACTGACAGGATTTTTATCTAAAAAATTCATGATCGATGGATACGTTAGCTCAATTGATATTAAAAATTTGTTTCCGCTTTAATTCGTAATCTATCTTTATAAATCGTTGGGCGGTTAAACTAATGGCGCTTATCGTTCCTCACGTCAAAACGCGGTTTAAACGACACATGTTTTATCACAATTTGTCGCATATGTAATGTAAAAGACATTCTGCGTGCAAAGTTTATAAGCAGCAATGCGTTTATCATTAATCATCTGAAGAGAGAAAAAGAAATTTCTCAGTTCGCTTACATCATGTTTCCGGAATCCGAAACAGATTTTTTCGTAACGGTTTTTTCCTTCGTCTTTCCACCTTTCAATATTACTAATTCGTCACAATTTCTTTCAGGATTTAACGAAGGGTCACGTAACTGTAAATTTTTTCGACGATTCCCAGAATTCCGTGCTCATGATAATTTCAAGCCATTTTTACAGATGCTACGATCAGTAGATAGCAACAAAAGGAACGGTAAATAGTAACAAGAGATCCAACGCTTTATACTCCAGTTTATGTAAAAATCTGTTTGCTTTAGGTAAATTTTTTGAATTTCTGTGGAATCGCGCGATTCTACTAAATACCAATTGGCTAAAATATTGATCGATGCAAAGGGTGCAAAATTCAAAATTGACTATGAGCATACGTGAATGCAATATGTGCTCAAATTATAGACTATGGGATGATAGCCTGCGGTTGGTTGGGACTTTGGTGGGTGACTATCGATCATCGAAGTCAGTCGCGGAACGTTGTAATTAATTACCAGCGCGCTCCAAATATCATCGGTAATTAATTTCACCGGTATAATCAGCTAGACATGTGTTCATCGCTTTTGCCATACACGTACAATACGCTCAATTTCATTCGAAGATACAAAGAAAATCAGGCTCGCTGCAAATAATGAGAAGAAAAATCTTAGTCTCAGGCGTATAAAGTTTCGTTAAAATTGATAAAAAATAAGATTTTTCGTCCAATCTCGAGCGATGTTTACCGTTTGTTATTTTCCCCTTCGTCGTTCACTTTCGCCTCCACCTATGATGTTGATTTCAAGAGAGCGGTAGGCTGATTATTTATAAAATCACTGCGCGACACGAAAGCTTCGGACTTCCAGAATAAAGCGGAAAATGATAAATAAGTCCGAAATAACTTGAAGGAGACGTCTATACTCGGGGAAAAACAGGTGCTCGTGACATCAACCACATCGCTCTGACATTTTCTCGAACTCTCGTTCGTCGTTGTGACTGGAAGGTTTTGAAATTTTGTTGTTCGGCTAATTTGCAACTGTATTCAAATAACCGCACGAGTTGAAATTTTGATAGGACGTTGAAATTCCACGTGGGACTTGATTTTTAATACCGCAAACAAGTTTACAACTCGATAGATGATAACTAAATCTATTTGTGTCTTTTAGAGTGAATTAAAATTATTTCAAATGATCACGAGTTTCGTTTTTAAAATTGAATTAAAATACCACAGCACGGAGAATATCATTCAAAGAATTGAGTAATGAATTTTCAAAAATTTTTGCAAATTTTTATACCAACGTTAAGTAAATTTATCGAACCTGCAATAATTGTCTAAAAATTGAATTAGCAGAGTCGAATTAACGGTGTACGATGAAAGAAATTCGGGTTTCGATTCGAGTTTCAGTTTTTCCTCGCATTGAATAGAGCCACATTTTTTCTTTAATTTTTATTTAAACGAACTTCGGTCCAGTACCTCAACTTATCTCTACACCGAGGCGAGAATAGATCCCCGCAGCTTCCTCTGTTCGGTTTCCGACGTTCTCCGCACAGTTCTGCAGAACTAAACTCGTTCTTATCATTCGTAGCTGTTGCACGCTGACCATTCTCACTACTGTTCAATAACGGAAACGAAAGCATGTCGGTTTCCTCGGTTACACGAGATGTTCCGAATAACACGAATAGTTTCGTTACATTTGCGTCGTATGATATAAAGATAATACGAAGTAAAATTGCCGCGAATTCACAAAATTCCGCCAATATCGCGTTGTCGCGATTGCGGAAACGAAAATAAAAAAAAACCGATAAAACTCATGCAAATAAACGAACAAAAACGCTTTGAATTTTTTAAGAGAAGCGATCAATTCGGTAGCAATTTTTTCCTCGAGTCTGTAAGGCTCATATTCAACTGCAAGTCGTCAAAATTGCTTGCGACTAAAAATATACACCAAATGAGGATTCGGAAGGAATAAACTACAAAATGCAACGCAATTTTTCGAATAATGGAAGATTGAAAAATACAAATATGAAAAGATTCCGACTATTTTTTATAATTGTCACGCGGATGCTGCAATACTGCCAGACGAGTGCAATTTCGTTATTATCGTAGCATAAGACGATTGCTTGGAATGCGGTGTACGTAAGAAAATTGCATACGATAGAAGGTGAATTATATTGAAACTTGCAGAATTGATTTTCACGCAGCCACATGCATCACGCAACGATTATGACCAATCGTCACCCCGTAATGACGAGGCTTCATCGGTGCGGAATTAATTGAGAAAATTAGATACCTCGACATCATTACGTTTAGTCGTATTCCCGGATTATGCACAGCCGCAAAGTCGTAAGGTCGTAGTTTCTTACGAATGCGCTCGTGATTGCGAAACGGAATCCCGGTTATTCATCATCGGCGGACGATGTGAGCAGAAATTAAATGCTCGTTGCAATCAGTAAAACAATGTACGAATAAATAAATACAGAAACTGCTAAAAAACGATCGCTTGGAAAATTAAGGTTGCGCAATTCTTATGAGATAATTATGTGCAGAAAACAAAGATTACTTCCTCATGTAGTAATGAACAAATATCATCACTCGCTTTTTCTAACGATACCTGCGATGAAAGAAATCGGTTCAGAAATTAGGAGAACGAACTCCATCGATTTCACCAACAACATCATTCAGGTAATCAGCCCAAATTTAAATTTAAGAAGTGCACAAAACTTTCCAATACTCATAGAGCAGCACGCACGATGCGATTCAAGGTCTCGATCAACTTATCTAAAAGAGAAGTTGAAACGTTATTCTAAATTCCAAGTCGATGCACGAGAGATTGGAAATGCATAATCGAAGGTCAGAGGCACGCATCGCGTTTGCAAGGTTGCAGTCACCTGCAATCGGCAGTAAACTTCACTTTTCATGACAAATGACTCGCGCGTAAACCATTTTGTTGTTTTTCAAAAAAGCACGCGCGCTCCGCTCGCTGGTTGACGTAATGCACCATATAATCTGACCGCCGGATCGAGACCATTTCCAAACTGCCGCAGGTCAGGGAATAATATGCGGCTAACCTCCAGGCAGCTCAATACCGTCAGATCGTTCACCGCTCACTTGAAATGTCAGTGCAAATTAACGAAGATCGTACCTCGAATAACCCTCGTCATCGTGTGACGGACCAAGGGATGGGAATCCTGAAACAATACCTGGCGGCATTTGTTGGTGAGATAAATTGCACGGATCGACGATTTCCGATAGCTAGAAATACGCTCTACAATCGTTTTCTCACGTCGCGATCAAGGCTTCGGATACGCTATTTTTAATAGTCAAAATTGAGGTTCAACGAGCTCTGAATGGTTTTAATTAGTTTTAACAAATTTGCGTTGACATCACACTCAAACACTTTCGGTCATCCGATCGTTCGAACCTTTTATCATCCGGAAGTCAGGCCATTCAAGAGTTTTGACTACACTCCAAGATTCAACCATTCAGAGTATTGACCATTTGGAGATTTGATTGTTGGAAGCCTTGATCGTTCAGAGATTTTCCAATTCAGAGTCTCAGCCATACAAAAATTCGACCCAGATCCAGAGTTTTGATCATCTGGAGTTTTATTTAACATTCCAGATCACCAACGCTCCGGACTGACACGACTTGACTTACGTGTTAATCAGAATTGGTATTCGATTTTTCCCATCCTTCAGCTTCCTTGGGAGGCTTTTCGCTGGGTGTCAGTCTGGGCTGGAACTCTAGCAGCAGCGAGTCGATGAAGAACTACGTGAACGCTGACTCGTTGGCGCTGGGTTTGGTGGGCGGAATATTCAACCTGGGAGCTTGCGTGGGTCTGATGCTACTGCCGTTGGTCCTGAGGGCATTCAGTCGCATTGGAGCTATGATGATGACGGTACCGATCCTCTTCTTGGGTTGGAGCTGCATCGTTTTCGCCGGGCAGACGGTAATCGGGTAATCGTCATTATGACCGGACCGAGACGAGCCACGAATCGCACTCCACACGCCTAATCCTTTATGCATTCTTGAACTCCAGGTACCCCTGATGCTCTTCGGAAGGATACTGTGCGGCTTCAGCGGCACCTTCTGCGTCCTGGTCCCAATCTACGTGACGGAAATCGCGGACCGCAGGATACGCGGTTGTCTCCTGGCGCTCTTCCAGGTTCTGATAAACCTGGGAATCATGTTCGCCTATCTGGTAGCCGAGCTGACTGAATTGGAAAAGACGATTTGGTTGTACAGTCTGATATGCACGGTCACAACGGCGCCTGTGGCCTTCGCAATTCTGTTGCCCGAAAGTCCGACGTATCATCTTCTCACCGGAAACGAGAACAGGGCAAAAATTTCCCTCCAGTTATTCCGGGGCAAAGATCACCCCGAGCTTAATTCGGAAATGGAAGAGCTGAAGCAGCTCGTCGCCATCAAGGAATCGAAGCAAGTGAGTCGCAGATTGAGACCGACCGGTTCTATTCGGAAAAGCTTTTACAAAATCATTCTCGGATCGATCAGGTCAGCCTGAATACCCTCAGGGAGAAGCAGGTTCGCCGCAGTCTTTTGGGGGCCTTTGGTCTTATGATGATGCATCAGTTCAGCGGTATAGGTCCGTTCATCTTCTACACCCTAGCGCTGTTCAAGGTCAGTGGATCGGCGGACATCACTTCGAGTCAGCAGACCCTCGTTGTTGGAGCGGCACAACTGGTGTCCAGCATCCTGGCAGCCGTGCTGATCGACATATTAGGAAGAAAGGTACTGCTGGTCGCGTCCTCATCTCTCATGGGAATCTTCATGTTTTTGCTCGGTGAGTCAGACTTGCCTCGGGCCAGATTCTCGGTTGGAAGTCGTTCACTGGTCGAAAACACGTTGTTTTTGCTTCGTGAAAATCGCGCCCTATATATTTTGGTTCCGAATTTATTTATCGAATAACGCCCAGAGACATAAGTTACGCAAAAAGAGAAATGAAGTCGCGATACGTCCTCTGTTTTCCCAAAAACAAACACGACGTGCCAGAAATGCGTTGGTTGTCCGTCTGAGTCACCCTTGTAGTATTGGATTTAACCTTGGGTGAAATTTTTATGAACGTCATTTGCCACAATGTAACAGCCTCGCAGAGTTCAACTTTTGATCGTTCAATTCGACACGTGTTGATACCCTGTCGCTCAAGAGTTATAGAAACGTCACTTTCTCCTCAAATCGTTGTGACGCATTCGACTATGCCGTCAAAGTGACAGACATCTAGTGGTTCGTCTTCCGATAAAATTTACCGCGAGTATATTCCAACTTTCCGTCATGAGGCATTCGTACGTCATACTCCCAAATTAAAATGCTCGATTGAATGACTTCACGAATTTACGACTATTTGAGTAACTTTGAAGGATTACCTTCCATGAACTTAAGCGACTTGAAGTAACTTCGAGTGAATTCAGATGATTCGGTGTACTGTCAAGTAGGGTACTCAATTGGCTTCGATTGAGTCTAAAGAACTCAAGACTTCGGGTCCATAGATTTCTTATCAAGTATGAATCCGACTCAAAGGTTGGTGAACCGTTGTTATCTTTGACAACGACGTCGAAGCACACCGCCAAAGCGTCACGAAGCTTCCGAAAAGTGACTTTTCTGTTTCTGGTTATCCAACAGGATGGTTTTTCAACGTACAACAAGAGGATCCGGAATTCGCGGACGCAATATCGTGGATGCCTCTGACTTGGATCGCGTTATTCTTCGCGGCGTTCAGCCTAGGCGTGGGTCCGATCGCTTGGGTTCTTTTGGGTGAAATATTTCCGGTTCACGTGAAGCTCGAAGCCGCGATAACGATGGCGGTACTGAACTGGCTGGCATCCCTTTCACTGACGTTATTGTTCGGCGAGATGCTCGACGGCATGGGCGAGGCAAAGACGATGTGGTTTTTCGGTGTTATGTCTTGGGCCGGGGCCATTTTCACTCTGGTTTTTATCAAGGAGACAAAGCTCAGAAGTCTGATCGACCTTCAAGACGGAGCAGTGGGCATTCCCGAAGATTCCTCTGAGTTATGACCGAGTCGTGCGTCGCGCATACAAAGAAACACACTACGTTTTTCGCCACAGTATGTATGTATATGGGTACATTAAACGAAAGTAAACGATACAACGTCACGTAAGATGGAGAAGTGGAATAAACTCCGCGTCTGCACATTAATAGAACCATAAAATACGCTAGACTAAGCTTATTATACACCCGACCGCCAATAAATGTGTTGTGATAGGTACAAAAGAAAAAAAAAAAAATAGATGAAAAATAGAAGATAGAGAGAGAGAAAGAAAAAAAATGGATAAATAAAGCACGTCATGACAGTCGTAGTTTCTGCTCAACTTGTTTTATTGCTCGGAGCGTTTTTCTTACCGGAAACTACTTGGATCCATACCAATTTTATTATTCTCATATTTCATTCCTTATCCTCACTTTACTCACCGAGTCTTCAATTTTATATCATTGATTCAGCCGTTCGCTGTTTTTGGAAGTGTTTTACGGTACTTTGAGTATCTTATTCACTCATCGTTTATTTTTACGGTGAATATACGAGAACTGTGAACGGTGAAGTCGTCCTAACGAAATCGCTGTTAGGCTTGAAGAAGGTGCGTCGGTAGTTCGATTTTGTTGAATCAAATGCCTCAATGAAAGGTGTATGGTGAACAGTATCGAAATACATCGCAAACCTTCGGTAGTGAATATATTATAACCGTCGACAATATTAATAATCGATACTGGCTCGTCCCTTTCAGGGAAAATTTGTAAAATAAGAAGTGCAATGTTTTCTAAGATTGTTAATATCTGCCTGACAGAAATCAGACCACATCTTGTCTTCCGATGATCCAACTGTCAATTTATTTATCACTGATTCATTTTCGTCTAGAGGCAACGATTTCGTGACCTCAGTAGCACGTTTCGAAGTCTGAGACCAGACTGGATCAGGAGCGTGATATAAATCTGAGTGGGTCGATAATTTTCGTCGAGTTTCTCTGATCTTGCACCCATGCAATATCAAAGCGAATAATTTTGAGTTTAGCGAAGTTCGACTCGACGGTGCGGTGAGAAATCGCGTCGTTAGAGGGTGATAATGAATCGAGGAGCGCTTATCGCGGTGTATCAAGACTTAAGCCCAGTTTGTAATCCGTTAAGCACCCTTGAAGATTTTCTTGAAAATGGAAGTGGGTTTGTGTACCTGAAGCATCGCGTGAAAGCGTCAAGTGAAAGGCGAAAACTTTTAGGCGAACAGGCAAGGAGAACCCAAAGAAATTCGAATCACACTGAACAGGAACTTCCTGGCCTATATCCAAGAGATAAGAATTGCCCACCGCTCTATCATACATGTTACATATTGCCAGCAGCTGATGCTCGCCAATTCACACCGCTTGGCTAAATATAACGAGACTACCCGTGGGATCTGTGCCACAATCCCTGCAACTCGACTCGATTTTCATCTGCCCACCTGGTTGTTGCACGACGTTTAAGCGTGTTAATTGAACCTACGAGTCTCGCGGAATTTCGCGAAAAATCATCGCAAACAATTATCATAACCGATAGGTCGAGCCACACCTGTTTCGACCACATTTTCATAGACTTGTGCCGATTGGAAGCCCCAAAAACTGACAGTAGCGCCGCGATACCTGGAGTTAAGCTAACGGGTCACGTGGGTTTGTCACATGGTTCTGTCACTTTGACTCGATGACGTACACAGTGAGCCACGTGATTCGTTAGCTCGATTTAAGCTGTCGAACCGCTGGCGTCGATTTCGTCTGCTTGAAATCGACTCAGTCGAAGAACGCTAGTCTGCGATCCAGTTGATATTGGCAAATGTCCTCACGACGTCAGAGTCTCGTTTTCGACGCCATTTTATCACCACATAACCTAACTTTTCGACTTTAATGAAGAAATATCGATATTTTTGGGCTTTTGAATTACTCGAGTCGCATAAATTCGTTAAACATAATCGGTAATGCACCTCTTCCACTATCGATACGCGAAAAAATACGATCAATGATCAACTGTCAGCCTGGTTGCATTGGTTTGATTTTTTCCCACCAGACGTAACAATCGAAAGTGACAATCTCGGTAGAGATCCGTGGCATTAAAATCGCGCGCTTCTTCTTCTTCTTCTTCTTCTTTCCGACTTTTCGCCGCATTCTCGTCTCGCTGAGAGCTTTAAGCTCGAACAGCTTTTGCCGACGACGTTAGCATTTGTGGGGTACTTCGGCGAGCTGATCACGTTATCCCTTATCGTTCGAAAACCGTGCGACGCGACGGTCGGTCGGTCGGTCGGTTGGTTGGTTGAAAACGGGAACGAGGCGAGTATTCCGCACAGGAATATTGGGGAGAAGTGAATTTCGCCTGGGGAGAGAAAGTATACGGTGAAAGAGAAGAACGTGTAACCGGGTTATTTTTTTCTATTACCATCCCTCGTCTGTTTTATTATTCAGCATATAAATCGGAATATTCGACGAAACAGAGGTGCAAACTTTTCTTTTTATTCTTATCCTCAATTTTTTTTTTTTTTTTTCTCTCTTTCATTCTTTTTGTGTGAAACATCGCCAGAAAACACTTCAGAGAATAAAATACATTCACAATCGGTCGGTATATAATATAAATGCGCGAATCTCATGGTCGATTCAAATTCGCGTTATCGGTTTCTTTTTCCCCGTTTTATCAAATTACTAAGTAGTGCGGTATTACATCGGATGATGATCATCGTCGTCAAGACGTAAGGAAGTAAATTCACATAGAAATTCATCCGAATAAAACGAAACGTAGTTTCTCGTCATGCAATTATCTCTGTAGAAGCTAGACAAGATAATCCTCATTTTTCTAATTAGATATTCCTAAATCCACAAATATTGAGAAAAAAGAACTGTTCATCCAAAATGTTTCTTCGATCTTCGGTATCAAAAAAATATATCGTTCGCTGCGAATAACTTTAATTCTTCATTCTAGCCATCGCAAGATTTGATGTGGTGAAGAAAAATTAAGCTTGAGCTGGAAAACATTTTCTTCGTCAAGCGCAAAAAATTTCCCATTCGAAGTTAAAATTTCCGCACAGAATTCCCGGACAAATAATCTCTACACGTTTCGTTATGATGGGGAATTTGAAACGGAAGAGGGGAAACAATTTTAGATCACGAGGTAAACGTGCCTCACCTTTTTTCTCCCTTTCTGCAGCTTCATATTCACTGTTATCCACGTTATTGGTCGTTGCGTTTCCTTGTTTCGCATCGCTCGATAGATTTACTTTTTTCTGGCGAAACACCGTCGATGGAAAACAGAGAGCCGATATTCGAAGCACGAAGTCGAATAAATTCCGACACACTTCTCTCCAAGAACAACCCTTGCATACTCGGTTAAAAGAAAAATGTCCCAGCGGGTTCGCTAAAATTTTTGGGTCTAATTGACCATTTTTTAAATGTATTACCAAGTGAAAATAAAAACTAAAAATTACAAAAATTTATCATAACATTTTTCATATTCACCAATAGAAATGTAACCAATAATATAAATATTAAATGAACACTGAGAGAAATTTTCATTGAACTAAAAAAGTAGAGTAATCCTCAGAGACTGATTTTGCGTTGCAATTACCAAAAAAGGATCGACGATATCGCAAAATGGTTAGGCGTAGCTCGTTTTTCGTAATACCAACGATATTCAAACAGTTTTTTTTTAAACGATACCTGTTCTACTGAATTTTTCTAGCTGCTATATCAAATGAAATTTTTCTCAGTCTACTTGGTGGGGCGTTGTGTTTAATCAAATTTTTCTTACAGTGTAAATATTCGATCAAACCCCATATCCTTTGACTTTTATTCTCGTTTTAACTGCATCGTTTCAATTCGCCTTCGTAAGTACCGACGATCCGATCGTGAAAGGTTAAAATCGACAATATTGCGTCAGTTGAAACATGAAAAAAAAAAGTTAAGAAAAAAAGTCAACGTCTTGAGAAATTCGAAATCGTCGATCGAATATTCTGTACACACTTGAATAGCAACACACGACGGGATCGCGAAGGATCAAAGAGATATTGAGGGTGGAATACAAGATCCCAGTTGCCGACTTGACCGTCTGACCTTTCCGCATATCCGCTTTAAAATGCACCCTTATAAATGGAAGGTTAACCATCCCGCGGGGAGGGGCGGGGGGCAGTTAACCGACCAAAGAGTACCAGGCTACTCGACGTAGTCGTCGCCGGTGTCTGGTAAGACAGGAATTATTTGAACAATAATTCCCTCCAGCGATTACAGGCTTGCAAGCTAAATTCTGACGCCGAGTTTCAAACCTCGCACGATTTGTTTCACGAACTTTGTTCAACGCGCGTTGTAACTTTGATATTCATTGTTATTTTTCTCGCGTACTTTTGCTGTTACAATCGAGTTTGAACAGCTCGAGGATTAACGATTATTATCGTTTTTGTCGACTTTGTTGATAATTATTTATTTGTTTTTATCTTTTTCTTCAGTTTATTACGCTTGTTCAGAATTATTCCGCCCCGAAATTTTTGAGCCGACAAATCTGTACCTGGAATATCAGTTTTCGTTGGCCCCGGGTTTAGGGGTTGAAAATTGTTCATCAAAGCCAGGAAAATCCGATCAGGACACTTCAAATCCGAACCGCCCGCAAGGTTTGCTAATTCGGCTGAATCGACCCTCAGGCTATACCGGGAACAAACACCATTTACAGGATAATTGTTCCAGAGAATTTTTAACCGTAATGATTCACGTTACACTTTTTTGTTTTCGGTAATGCGGGATCATCGGGAAGAGTCGAAATGTTAATACTTCGTCGAGTCGAAGTCCTGATATATTTCAATCGTTGTCAGCCGGCTGCAAAGTTTTCAAAGTTGCTGTTCCATTTGGCGACAACTTTTTTAAATTCACACTCACAGCGTACTAACCGGAATTGCTAATTTTCGAATTAAATATCGAGACTAAGGAGAATCCTTTGATCCTCGACGAATGTTTGACTTCGCATGTTCATTTTTCCGGCCTCTGTCGATCAATTTTCGTCCTGATCCTGAGTGTATTATTTTAATTTTTTTTTAATAGCTTTGTCATTAACCGCCGCGCAAGTGAGATTTGCACTATCAAACCTCACCGACAGACTAATTTATTGCACCTTCGTTAATTGGTTCACCGATTTACCTCAAAGTATAATTTCTCAGGTCTGCGGGCAGCGTTTGAACTCGATTGTAGATTGCGTTGAAGAATATTGGAGACAGATTTTGATGAGGTGAGGACATTTGTTCAACCGATGAACGGAAAGTCCTTAATCATTTGCAAAACAGAACCTTGACGAGGCGTTGATAATGATTTTCAACAAACTGTGCCTGCAGCAATGAGTTTAAAAAATCACTCATATAGGATGAATTATATTTACTATTATCAGGAATTGCTTTATAATGTGGTGAAAACTAATTGCAAATTTGGTGAAAAATTAAAAATATCTTTTGGTATAAAATATACGTTTCCTACCGCTCGTGAACATTCAATTTTTCACAGGTACCGGATAACATTCGGGCAGTGATTCTTCCCGGTCGACGTCAATGCCAGGCTACAACGTTTCGGCGATATTTCACCAACAATTTTATGGTCACGTTTTCCTCTGACGCGCCCCAAAATATATATACACATGTAAATATAAAAAATGTGTGTATATTCCCATGAATCGTGATTTCGCATTGTTCCTCGTCACCCAAAATCGCACCTGTTTTTTACGCTGACTAAAGTTCACAGTTTTACCGACAAAAAAGGGGGAAAAAAAAAAAAATGACTTTTAAAAAAGTCGATTATTCGTATGCGGATGGGGAAAAACTGTCGCATAAATTCTGATATAAAGTTCTTCGATGACAATTAAAAATTTCGAATACACGGCTCCTTAACTCGAGCTTTGAAAAAAGAATGGCGAACGAGAAGAGGCAGCGATAAGGAACAAAAAAAAAAAAAAAAATAAAGAATAAAAAAAAGAAAAAGGAATGAAAAATAGCGAAAAAAGTTAGCCTCAACTTTCATCAAGAGAGTTCCAATTACATTACGAAGCAATCACGAGTTAGTTAAGAAAGTTATTCCCAGTCATTTCATGGCCTAAGTCAGTCTGATGACGTTGTAAGTGTTATATATAAAATCACCTCAGAGATATTTTACTGGAGAAAGAAAAATTCAGAAAATACGAAGTCGTATAAAAGCTGGAAAAATTCTATGGCTCACCTTTTTCAAGTTAAACTTCTGTATAACTGGAACTTGAAACGGACACTCCCGACTACCTGTAAGAAAAAAGTGAAAATAAACACTGGGCTTGACGTTGAGTTATTGCTATTCGTAAAAAAAATTGTCCAAGGTCACACAAATGTTCGTACGATCTGTATAAATATTCATACAATCTAACTGTGTTCGGTGTTCCATGCTTATAGATTTTCTTCCGCAAGTTTTTTTTTTTTTTTTTTTTTTTTTACATCACTGGTTTTTTTACATCATTGGTTCAATTTCACGACCATCAATCGGACATTCTCTCCTGAACCATATTTCTTCGAGACACACGGTGCCTCAAAGGTGAAATAAAAAAAATGAAAAGGAATGAAAAGGAACAAAAAATAAATAAATAAATAAAAAAAAAATAAATAAAATAACGAAAACCGATCACTACAAACTGCCGAAGCTCAGAGGTAGTCATAACAAGATTTATTATCGAGTATAATTTTACGACTCGCCTGCAGACTTCCTGCAACACTTGACTTTGACCCGTCTACATTCCATTCTCTCGATAAATATTTCTCCCGCAAAGCATTGTGTAAACTAACGTGACTCATTTCTGTATAGAATTTTTTTTCAACCCCCGGTAAGTTTTGCAGTTGAATTGCGTATTTAAAAAAATGTTAAACTTTTTACCGAATCGAATTTGTTTCTCGGAAGTTTTGTGGTTCATCCCACGACAAGTGAGACGGTCATTTTGTTGTTTTGAAAAAATTTTACACAAAAAAAGAAGAAAAAAAAAAAACAAGCCGGAAAAACAGTTTTTTCGCGACACTTTTCGTCACCGGAACTACAGGAACGATTTCAAAAAATGGTCGTGAGGAAAATCTGAAACTCGTAGGACTTGGCAGCTAAATGCAAACGTATTAAAATAAAAAAATTTTGAAAAGCAAAAAATTTGTAAAGTCTTTCTTTTTAAACAAGTATATAAACTGGAAAAAACATGTCATGCGTTTGTCGATAAAATATTGAAAATACATTTATTTCCGGCAGAAATTTGAGTTCAAATTAAACGGGACATGGCAATTGCTCGTGCCCATCGTTTGATTGTAAAATCCTCCGAGTTTCAAATTTTTTCATCCAACCCTGTCGGAGATCATCGCTAGAATTGTCCGATATTTTTCTGAAAACTTATTTTTCGGATTCTAGAATTTCGAAGGCGTAAATATTCGTTGAAATTATCCAAAAATGATTTTCAACCAAAACCGATGCTCTTTTTATAACACCGAAGGTGACGAAAAGTCAAAACAGAGATAACAATAAAGTAAAGAAAATAGAAATTAAATCTTGATCGCGATTTTTGAAGGTAACGATGAAATATTGTGCTGGAAATTTAGTTTTCGTGAAAACTTTTTGAAAACTGTAACGAGAACACGTGTTTCATCGGTAATGCATGGTAACAAGAGAATTGCATCGAGTGAATGTAAACTGATACGTTGATATGAATTTTCCTCATTCAAGGATATACATATATATATATACGCGTTATGGCCGGAGGGAAATTTCCTCTCCATTTCTATTCTCGACTTCCCGCACGTTGTACTTGAGCTTACGTGCAATAAAATCCAAGAACCATGTGTAGCAATTCCCTGCTCATCCCCGCGGCACGCCACACACTGAACATTTTACCGGTGTATATACTCAATCATAATATCACTAAATTTCGTCCTTTTTCTACGTCCTTTCCTTTATATTTTTGTATTTTCCCACATTTCTTATTTGTCATTTGATCATGTTGAGCATCGTGCGAAGAGAGACGCGATTTTTCACTATTTGTATGAATTATGGTGGAAAAAAAGTTCTTTCTAAAAGCGTGGAAGAAAAAAATTATGAAAAACTTACCGAAAATTGGTTTTAACAATGCATAAATGGATCGAGAGAGTCTTGATTATGTTTATGAAATCTTAAAACAATAACGATCGTGATAACAACTTCTTGAAATATTCGCCAGAGGGTGAATGATTTGTAACGCGAGGATAGAAATGTCAAATGAAAAAGTTGAATATTTGTGTTATAAACTACACAAGAAAATATTGTTTGTGTTTTCCTTTCGTTGCAATTTGCGCATCTTTTTGTTCGGAAAGTTTTATTCGCGAGACGGAAGGCAGCACATGCAACGATAAAAAAGGGAGAAAGAAGAACCCGGGAGCTTGCGACTCGCCCGGGGTCTCAATATAGCTTTTGAAGTAAAGGCCGCAAGTCCGTCCGTCGCCTCGGCGATATTAATAAAACGGATATATTTATTTGCAGAGAGATATATAAGAAGAGAAGGCTCCGAACGCTCTGTGAAGCGATTCTCTTGCGGCCGAGGCTGCAGCCTGGAGGACTTTGGAAAAGCTCGAGACACAGTGAAGGAAGTTCTTCTCGGATTAAGCTCTTCACATCCTGCAGACTTCGCTCTGCACGCCATCAGCGGTTCGATTAAACTTGGAATAAAAGCTCCTCTCGGAGAAACAGATGCTTCCGCGAGTGATTATTACTTATTTCTTTTTTTTTCTCTCTCTCGTTTTCTCCTGAGTCTTCTCAACTTTTGGAACGGAAAAAATTGAGCGGAGCTTTTGGTCGAGAAAACGAAATTCTCGAAATCTTATTTGAAACAATTACTTTGAAAGATTTATTCGAATTGAATAATGATAATTATAACTTTTGATTCATTTGAAATTTATCGGTTAGACCGGAGCTCAAAGCTCGAAATTAAACCCAAATTAATGTTCCGAGGGACTGTAAGATTTTCTACATATTCTCTGTTGTTTTCTCGAATCATTTTCAAACGTATTTCATACTTGAGAGAAAATATTCAAGTTAGTTTGTCGGTTTAGCTTGTTGTTATTTTATCGTTCCGCGATATAATTCCTACAGTTTTCTTAATCATTCCGTAGTAGAAACCTGCAGCTTTATCTGTTCTCTAATCGTCAAATTGAACATGTCTCTTCAGCGCCTGGTAAAGTCTTATACTTAATTGACTCTTCGACGGACCGTGAAAGCTCGCAGAAGCTCAAGCTTATCGTAATCACTATTTTTTGATGGAAATTTAGAAGCTTGCCGATATTATTACAACAGTTTATAACTAAAGCTGACGTCATTTTGCAAGTTGAGGCATCGCGTGCTTGTTTGCTTTGGGAATATTTTTACACCGAGCAATGATGTAAAATTGTGCACGACCGTCAAATGTCACGAACGTTTTATTCGCTGTATCTAAAAGAATAATATTTTTCTTGTCCTCGTCTATTATCGTAATGCAAGTTTAACAATCTCCTGAAATGCGTTCCGACATTGTGCCAACAAAGGTGTCCGTTTGGTTAAGATAGGTTATGCTAGGTTAGGTTAGGTTAGTCTTACGAATACAATTCGATCCCTGCTTCTTACAAAATTGTTCGGCATATTGTAATTTCCGATGTTACGTGTCGAGTCGGTATCACAGTTCGAGCAATTTTTTGTCGATTGATTATTTCTCTTTTGTAAAATAATTGAACCCGAATCGGAAAAATTGTTTGATCAGTCTCGCATAAAATCGATGTAAGATTGGCCTGATTTTGGAATAAAAATATTCTGGTGAATAATGACTTAGAAATTACTTTCAAATTCTTTTATTCCTGCAAATGTTCTCGCAATAACGGATCAAACATTTTTACCAAATTTTCGAAAATATACCCACAGCCAAAAAGTCTTGAATAAGATCCTTGCGATCATCGTATATCCGGTGAACGAAATCCTACGAAATTGCTAAAATCCAGCTAAACCGTATTCAAACATCCCACGTAGCATGTCAGGCAATAAAGCCGCAGCTTTTTAATCTCTATTGCATCCCGTAAAAAGCTGACATTAAACATTTGCGATACCCGCGGCAATGAAACATCGCGTACAAAATAAATAAGTGGTTTTATCCATTCATTTATTTATTTACCTGTTTCGTTTCCGCGTAAAACGAATAGATTTTTAATTCGCTGAGATATTTACCGTCTCTGTGATAAAATATTGCAATAATTAACGGCAGGCAAGAAGGTAACAGCTTTTATAGAAAATTCGTTTCTCATCGGTGTTTATAATAATAGCCTAGAGGTGGAAGATGATGGAGAATAGAGTCGATGATAATGAAGTGCAAAGCGAGTTCTACTCCCTCGTCGCAGCTCTTGGCAAGCGGGAATTTAAATGCAATAGTTACCCGGCTGCAACAGCCACAGGGGAAGTGATCTTGAAATGTTTTGGACGCGTTGCAAGCTTATTATTAGCTACCCGATGCTACTTTTGAACATTGTAGCCTCCGCGGGATAACAACAATCTGTGTAACAACTCCGACTAAATACCCGATACCAAATACAGTAGCTGCCATGCAGCACTTCAATTCCATGTCCGTTCTATTTCTGGTTCGTCGTACAGATTTGCAGGTATAAAGTTCGCGCTGTAATTTCGGAAACCGTTCTGAACGCAAGATTTATTTTCCAAATAATTTCGTCTCATTATAAACGAGATCATCTCTACGATCATTGAACGTACACCGTAAACGCAATGCTATAAAATGTTGAGGATATTCAAACCGTTGAATTGGCCGTAAAAAAGTCTTCTCTCAAGTTGCCAAAATTTTCCATCGTCAGAGAATTATCTTTCGTAAACGGTTTTTTTTTTTTTTTTTTTGTCAATGGTGACAATCTTTTCACGAGTTCTCAATAAATTTCATACGAATCGGTACGTCAACCGCAGTCAAAAGGCTAAACTCGTCTTTTTCTTCTCGTAGTAAGAAAAGTTTTCGCAACGAGATTGCAGCCTGCAACTCGCGGAAAATCTAGCATGTATAAATTCAGTCAAGAGACGAAGGAAAAGTTGAACGAACCGGCTGAAGATACACAGTAAACTTTGTAACCCAATATATATTCTTACAAAGGGTGAAATCACCCGTTTTTCCCCGCTATTCTGATCTAGTAGTCGTCATAGATAAAATACATATGAGAGCTTTCGTATGTCAAGAAATGAATGAAGTAGCCGCGTCAATCGGTATTATTGTACGAACAGTCTTGTTTTTTACTTTTATTTCGAAAAACGTATCGCCGATAAGAGCATTTCTTACCGTTCAATTTATTTTGGCCTGTTCAATCATTACTATACGCTCGATGTACCCGTTATTTTATTCTGAAACACAAGGTTATTGCAATATATTTTTATACTTCGTATTACCAATTTCGTAAGAAAGTATGATTCGAATTTATCACTGTGATTCCGCGTGACTACGTTTGGCTATAAAAATCACCACGATACGACGCACAGATCCAATATCAAAACGGAAGAATGCAATTCAAAATAAGAATATAAAAATATATAAACAAAGAAATACTTACGAGACACAGTGACAGGAGAAATCGATAATTTTCTAGCCAGATTTAGCCAGCTGGGAAAGCGAAACCGTTGTGTGGCAGTATATATTTGGCGAGAAATGATGCCGTTCAGAGATACGGAGCCGACGGCATTGAGCTCTTAGATCAAACTGTTAGAAGACAAAATTAGCATAGATTACCACATTCAAACGGGGTAGCTTATCGGATTTTGGTAACCCGTCACTCAAGATCATCCGACCGCTGACACCAGCGCGTAGTTCGCTTATCACAGATTTACGCGTGACTCGAAGTCGGCTCGTTTCTCGGCCTAATTGCGCCTCTCTTCCGAAGGAACTGGAACGAAGTTTGGGATTTTAAAAAGCTGAAAAATTTCCTCTCGACATATCCGCCCAAGACAAATTACACGGGGAATTTTGTCGCGGTACCAGTTTCTTCCACCGCGATTGATAGATCGGTGGTATATTTCCCCGTAATTATGTCTCAACATTCTTAATGGATGAAACTTTTTCCCGCATCAACGAAAAAAGCTCGGCACCCACCGCTGGAAGTGCAAATTTCTACGAGAAAATATCGGTCTTCTTCTTCTTCTTCTTCTTCTTATCGAGAATATCGATTTAGCAATTTTAAGCTGAACACTCTTAGAGTGCGTCTGGAGATAACGTTAGAGTTAAGTTCACCCCGAACTCGACTTAAGAAAACTTTTCAAGCATCTTTTGTTCCAAGCCAAACCGATTTATTACGAATTATCAAACCATTGATTCCCGTCCGAAGTCCCGTATCCACGAGTCATAATTTTTCTCATCATTTACTTTAAAGTCCAACCGCGTAGACTTTCACAATTTCGGTCTTTCTTTCAATTTCTTCGGTGGCTGATCGTGTGCTTAAAAGCCGCAACTGCGAGTGAGAAACGTTCTGGTAAAAATCGCCGCTAAAAATTTTTCAAACAGCTATAAAAACAGTCATAAAAATTTCTTACAGCGGTTTTTAAATCGTCCAGAATCACGGCTTAGTCTTCTCAACCGAAATTCAGTGAACAAAAGCGTGAGGAAATTTTGCAGGTATCGTCATGGCATATTTAATTTGGTCATGAGAAAAACTGGATATATCACTTTTTCATCATGGGAATTAGAAATGATATTTTGAGGTAACAAGTTTACTTTTTTTCGCCTAGAGAACAAATTGGTTTATACTAACTTTTTGGTACGTTATAATTTCTTCAATTGAATTCAGATTTCAGAAAACCAGGTTTTAGGTTCTGGAAAACTTGGAAATGTCATGGAAATTTTTTTTCCCAAAAATTTGTGGCCACCCTGTCAATCTGATTAGGGCTTTTATATTCAATAACGTTTCCCAATTTTCCGTCAAAGAGCTTGCACGGACTTGCTCCTGATCGGGATTAATACCATCATTTAATAGTTGCGGCATCTTATCACGCCCGTGTCTAATTATCTTTAATCGCCCCGCAACTCAAGGAGTTCACCTAATATATCGACTTTAGGTCCAGGCTTAAAGCCGAGCGAGAAGTTCTGCGAAACTTTGATTGCAACCCCTGTTATCTAAAGTCGTTATCCGGAGAATTGCTTCATAACCTAATACTCCCAATTTCTTCGTCCAATCGCTCTCTAACTTGATCCATTTGCTTCTATACACTGATAAATTCTTCGTTTGCAGTTTCAATCGCACAATTTTCGGCCAATTTGAAGTCAAATTTAATTCTGCCAAATTAGTTACGGTTTTTACAAATATCATTGTCGTTCTTCAAAATTTTGGATAGTGAGAATTTTAATCTTAAAAATGAACAACGGTGAAATTTTTGTTAATTTATTAATAACTGGAACCTTTTTGCATGTAATAAGGCGATTTTTTTTTTTTAATTTTTTAAATTGAACTGTTCTCAACGAACTTCAGTTTTACTTTCGCAACATTTTTTTATGTAACTTATCGTAGGTTGATCAATCATTCTTCTTCACTTGATTGTAATCGCTTCACAGGTCTTCCAACTTTTGATAAATACACACGATAACTACAGTTTTCAACGAATCCTCGTAAGATATAAAACGTGATATTTTTTATTGTCAGCTTAAATTACTCATGAAAATTTTCCCCAAAATGACGAATGACAGGTATTGGGCAGATTTGGAAAATATTAATGATTCGTTAATCTCGCGATTTGCAAGATTTTTCTCTCAAACCTTTGCAATTACGGAACACGCACAGCCTGATGCACAGTAATATCCGGAATAATAATTGCTGTCACGAATTGGAATGCCTGAATATCGGAAGGGAAGGGTGGTTGGAATGGAGTTGGCCACAAACCGATAAACTTTACTTCTGTACGTGACACGATGATGTTGGTGAAACTTGTCTATGGGAACGAGTAAATTGTAGGAAACTTTGTCAAGTACATAATCGATGATATTCCGTGTGTATTGGTAGACGCTGTCCGAACTTTCGGAAATCGCTCGTGTATGTACATACCTGAAACTTACATGGGCCCAGCGAGAGAGAGAGAGAGAGAGAGAGAGAGAGAGAGAGAGAGAGAGAGAGAGAGAGAGAGAGAGAGAAAGAGAGAAGGGACCAGCAGCCTCGATTAGTTTCTCCATAAATATACAAGAACTTGCGATTTTTCATGCAGACACAAAAGAACGCACCCAAAAGCCCCTTTTCAGGATCAACGTCAAGTTTTCCATGATTATTTTCACGGCAATGGCACACGAGGGACGAAATATCCTGATAATATATCCTGATAAAATAAAAAATAAAAGTATATTCACCACGATGGGGGATTCACGAAGAATATTCTTCTTCCCCTTTTACAGAGCGTTTTTCGGTGCCTGATATAACACAAAAAGCACTTATTTGATGAAAATTTCTAAAAATTTACTTCGCACACACTGGTTGTTTTTTTTTTTCTTTAAGTATTATCGCATTGCAGTGTCTCGCTATCTAAAACTTAAGTGGGACGTGAAAAATTCTACGCAAATTCGACCAGGGTTTCACCCTTGACCTCTTAGATTTGACGTGCAAATTTTTCTACGATTGTTCTCACTTTGAAAGGTACTCATTTTTTTTTTTTTTTATTTTTTTTTTCGACTCAATTTGAATTGAACATGGCAAAAAAATTAGGAGCGAGAGTTGTTTTACCATTAAACATTTTCGTATCATGCGTGAAGTTGCAAAAAGAATTTGGATATAATGGGGGGGGGATGAGGGTGTGAACTCGGGCTGGCTGGGGAAATGTAAAAGTCAAAGAGGGGAGAAAAGCGTGAATGAGAGAGGAAATAAGAAGAGAGGAGGAGAACCACGAGGCGTTTACCCTTGTCAGCTACCAACAAAGCGGGACACGATTACAGGAAAGTAAACAAGAGTTTGGGAATCAGCTACCGAAGAAGAAATAAGACATCGTTCCCGTTCCTGGAATCCGGGATATGCACACAGGATTTCCGCCTCGTTCGCTTTTCACTCTTTGCTCAGGCGTTACACGGATTCAATTTGAACCTCTGTATAAAGAATAAAAAAAAGAAAAGAAAAAAAAAAAAACGCAAACGTAAGAAGAAAAAAATTATTTGAATATCGGATCTACGGGACGAGGATGCCTCCTGGATTGGTGGAACGACTCCGCTGTTTGCTATTCCAATAAACTAGAATCACTTGTTTTCAGAATTGCAGTAACAAATTGGATAGATTGTTTGTTAAAACTCGCGCTCAACTTATTTTTCTTCCTGCAATAATGTATTTGGGTAGCTTTGAAATTTCAAAGGAAATAATGGCATCAAAGCTCAAATAACTTTTTACTGATCACGAATATTACCGGGATAAAATTAGCTATTAATTGAAAATATTCGTTTTAAAATTCGAAGAAAAAATTGATTAGAAAAAAAAAGAAAGGAAAGAAAAAATATAATAGATTTCGGTGGTCTTGAATTTCACTTTGCGCTGATTTCTTATAATTCAACATTTCTGTGACGTACGGATTACATTTCGTTACTGAACTCGTCTTCGTTTGGGGTAAAAAATCAGAAAAACCGAAAATCAGAATGGCCAGAATTCCGAATTTAACAATCTCGAATAAAAAATATGAGAGAACAGATACTATCAGGAATTTTAAGTCCCTAATGGTGCCGAATAAAAGGTTGCGGTTTACCTAAAATGTATTTAGTAGAGTTTTTATTATCATCCGAACCCACTCACTTCAGAAAATGTTAATCCAAGAATTCAGAGATGCGGAATTTAATAGTGTACAGAGTCAATGTTCCAGAGAACGAATTTGTAGAAAGTTTCATATTCTCAAATGTCCAAATATTATAAAAATGAAAGTTGGAACTTGATCATCCAGAAACGGCGGAAAACAGATATCCTGAACGTAGAAGGGTCATTATTCAGAATCGTAAAATTCGGAAAGATCGGTATTCCGAAAGTAACCGACTAATCTATTTTGACTCGCAAAATGTTTTGTATACAGAATCAAAGAAATTCTTAGGTGCATCGGGCGTATCTTTTCATCTGCAATATTTTTGTCTCATTAAAAGATTGAATACGACTTTTGATATCGTAAACTTATATTTCTTGGCTTCTAATACGATATGAGTTATCGACTCTTCGGATATATTGCGATTCTTCATTCCGACGATTCCGACATGCTGCAATTCTGTATTCCAAGCCTTGTATGAGATTACTACTCGGAGTTCTAACCGTTCTGATTCTTGATCCTTCGCACTTGTGAATTCGAGTAGACGAAAATTCTACTTTACGATTCATCCGAAGGTTATTTGTTTTTGTTTTCCTGATTCTGCTAATGGCCTTTCGGAATTTTCACCAGTTGTGCATTCTAAATTGTATAACTTCAAATTTCGATACTTCCATATTCTATTTCCATTATTTCTGGCTTATCCTGGTTTTTTTTTTGATTTCTTACCCGCACCCTTCGTTTGGTTCGACAAAATTGCCATTTTTCCCCCCTTTTTTTTTATTTATTATGCCCGAGACTTATTCGACAGAGAGAGATAAAGAGGGAAAAGGGTGAAAGGAGAGTTGCCTTCTAAGCTTTGAAGAACGGTATTCGGGTTGAACGTGCTCGGTTTTAACCAGCAGCCAGTTAAGTAGTGGTGATTAACGATGCGGAGGGATTCTATCCTCTGAGGGCAGTTCTGCACGCAACGCCACAAACTAATTCTAGAACCACCCTGCAACCGGAACGGAAACGCGTTTCACCGATCGCTGTAACATCCCTTGTTACTACTCCTCGCATATATACTATCGTACATAGCAGCCAATAACTTTCAAAACGGTCCTCATCATGTACCGAATTATTTCCCTCTGAAACTTTGTCTCTCTCTGTCTCTCTCTCTCTCCTTTTCTCTCTCCTTTTCTCTCTCACGCTCCGTGTTCGTTGTTTACCAACTTTCACCGGCGCTTCGAACGGCAGCTGTAACCACCCTCCTCTATTTGCCTGAACTAAAAGGGCAGGCGAAAGACGTGCGGGATTGCAAATTTGGAACAGCGCTGTTTTATTCTTTCACTCCCTTTTTCCCTTTTCTGATTCTGGAATTGAATTTCAGACAAATTCGAGCTGACCAGACGATAGAAGAAAATCAGTAGGCTGTAAGTTTCGATTCGATTTATTTATTTCTTTTCGCAGATGAAGAAAACTTTAGATCAATATCAACGATCAAATTTTGCTACGCTGAATACTTAAAAAATACGACAATTGGAACGGATAATTTGTTGAAAAAATACGTAACCAAGCGTTTGCTGCGAAAAATATTTCTGCTTTTCCTCGACTTTCACGGCCCGTAAGTATACGAATTTGAAGTCTAAAAAATCAACTCCAGAGTCTTTTTTTAGAGAATTTAATGTCCTGCAAGAAAATGCTTGTAAATGTTTTTTAATTCAAACGGTTCAATAGTTACAACATTTTTTATGAAAAAAATTTGTTTTGCGTGCTATTTGAATATGAAATTTCAAATGGCCAGCGACTTCTTTTAAAATTAAGCTAAAAATTATTCCAAACGGGAGAATTTTTTTCTCAGTAAACAGCTCCTTCTGAGACCATAGATTCCATAGGTTAGTTTTTTTGGCTCACCCTAATACGTATATATATATATATATACACAGGCGCCCAAATTATTTTTTATTTAAATTATGCTTACAAACGAGAAACGATTTTTTTTTAAAACAACTTTATATGAAAATTCTTTATAATATGACGAAGGGACGAAGGGTTCCAGAATAAAGCATCTTTTTCTCTCTGTAAATTTTACTTTCATCCACAGATATACGCCGGGTTAGATTCAAAAACATAATCACCAACTCATCGCTCTCTCTCTCTCTCTCTCTCTCTTTGACGAGGCTTGTTTTTCTTTTTTACTTTTTGACTTTTTTACTATTTTTCATCGCGTGAAAGTCGGCAGCTCTTTTTTTTTTTTCTACTTCTCCATCTCTTTAGTTTCACTTATCGCAACCCCAATTTTTTGTTTTGTCCACCAGACCAGCCCGAACCGGAATATTATTCATGACTTGACAAAATTTTCAATCTGCTTATGTCACCGTTTCACTGTTTTGGAAAGGAGAAGAAAAAAAAATAAAAATTCTCACGACACGAGATGAAAAATGGATCCGCTACGTTGTTTCGCAATTTTATTTTATTTATTTTTTTTTATTTCACACCGTGTAGAGCTTGAGTGTAATTTCTTGTCAAATATTTTATATCAATACACGTAATATTGAAAAAAAAAAAAAAAAAAAAATGAAAATTTTCGCTTTCCATTTGCTTACACAGGGTAAATGATAATAATTTGACGGTAGACTTTTTGTTGTTGTGAAACCGAATAACGTTAATTCAAAACCACAAGACATTTTATGAGAAACTTGATGAAAAATTATTGCTTTATGGAGTAAGCAGTTTTGACGATGATAATTGCGTATTATATGTGAAAGTAGAAATTCTTACGTGAGAAATTTACTGTATGAAAATTCGGGGAAAGCAAACCGATGCAATGTCGCAATAAATTTACGTCGATACTTCGGTGTTTCAGGAAGGAGTCAATGGAACGAGAAAGTTGAGCTTCCTTTGGGATATTATGGCGCAACGGGGAACCCTAATGGAAGCGAATACATCCCGATGCGACGAGTCCAAGGGAGCGAAGGGATCCGGGGAGATCATTCCTTGAGATCTACTTTTTCTCGCCTCTGCAGCAGCTGGCTCGTGAAAATAAATGAAAAAGAGGGAAAAATATATAGAGGGGAAAACAAAAAGAAGGTAATCGAGCGATTAAGAAAGGGATTCGCGTACCTTGTATATACATACATATATATATATATATATATACATGTATGTATATATTTTCCACATCTTGTATATAATCCTCCGCTAATCAGATTTCTTTCTGCAGCTACCGCAAAACGCTGAAAGAAAGATTAAATTCCGCGAGGATAAAACGGTGCTTGAAAAAAATTCACGCCGAGTTTTATACGCGTTTGCATTAAATAATCGAAGAATAAACTTTCAAGATTGATTGGGCCATTATTTTATACCGATTATCATCATCGTTGCGGCTCGCGAATTTTAAATAAGTATAATTCAAAAGTTTCACATCAACAAATTGTAGGTTCAAAGTTTTTTCATTATAATGGTTTTTCTTCTCCAGTTCTCCCTAATCAAGATTGCAAATTTATTATCCACTCGCGTTTCCCCACTCACTTGATCTTAAGATTCTAAATAAATTATTCCGAACAACATCCGACTTGTCTGTTTTTTTTTTTTTTTTTTCTCGTTAAGATATGGAAATTGCAAAATTATTCGCTAAAAAAAAGTTATTGCTCTGTTTTCAAATTCGTTAAAATCATGAAATGTGAAACAACTATGCATTCTTATTTCACGTTCAAAATAAGGAATAAATTTAATTAAATAAAATCTAGGAGATCCTTTAAAGTCTGTGAATTTTGGCTTGACGGTAAAAAAAAAAATATGAATTTTTATTGAAAATATAACCGCCGGTGGACAAGTTACACGTTTCTGTATCAACACGAATTCATACTTTGAATATTTATTTTCAATTATGAATAAAAATTAACTCATCTTGAGAAAATAATCTATAGTTTTACAATCTATTCTTGTTCGAATAGATCTTCGACGTTACAATAATAATAACAACACGTTTCTGTCTTAACCTCATCTTCAAGTGGCTGAAGTGCGAAACCGGAAGTTTCTCACTCGACTAATGTAGTCGTAATTTGAAGTTCGCGCGACTGATTCTAACTCGGCAAAGGAAGAGGAAGCGAGGTTACAATGACGATGAGCGAAGACGGTGAAATGTGCAAATGAGGTAGCAAATTGAGACGAACGAATCAAGATGCTTATACAATTAATTGGGGCTTCTGTATCTTCGCGAGAAATTTCGACTCAACGTTTCGCCTCGGTGTGAGAACCTCGCAATTTATCTTTTACAATGCACTTGCGAGAAAAATTTATCAAAATGGGTATAAATGTGTCAACAACGCTTTTCAATTCATCATTGTAATATCAAGAGAATATGATACGAGTGGTTTTCAAACAGTAGGAAATCATTGATACATGAAATTCATTAAATGAGAAAAATAAACTCTTATAGATCGTGAAAAAAAAAATAAATAAATAAAAAATCCTAAAACGAAGAGACAGAGTTTTTTTCTTTTTTCTTGTGCTCTTTTTTTTTTCTAGTTGCTATAAAAAATGAAATCATAACGCATTTCCGGTAGACATTTTTCGACAAAACCCAATAGTCAACCAATCGTAAAAATCCGCAATTCAACACAAACGACCAAACTCCTACAACCCTCCAATTTCTTTCCAAATCTTCCTTCGAAACGACCGCCAACAACCAGTCACCTCGATCCCTCGCTCCGTGTTTAATCAGTTGCATCAATCACATCGTCCTCGACTCAAACTAAAAACACAAAGACGGTGTTGCCTGTGGCGTAAACAATCGTACGACGAAATTTTTTTTCACGTTCTACAACCGTCGAGTAAAATCGAGGAACAAGGCGTGTTTTGCCGGGGCACCAGCGCCCCTTGAAATTTCTCATTTGCCTGAATTCACCATTGACTAATTCCCCCGCAGCTATTACTCTCTCCCCATGGAATCCGCGACACCCCCGGGGGGCCGAGGGGACCCCATGAATCAGCCGTGAAGGCTTTCCCGGGACCTCGCTCGCGGGATATTAAGCGCAGCTTCGTCGAGCTTGAGAGACCATTAAAACCCAAACCCGGGACGGCCCAGCTCTAGGCTTTCTTTTTTATACTGCAAGCTTTTTGCCGCCGCAATAAACGCGGAAGGCGAGAGTGGAACTTGATGTTCGATCGGTCGTGCTGCGTTTTAGACGAACGTGTCTGTCATAGAATCACTCTCGCATTGTAAGTCGATGTGTGCGAATTCGGAATAATTCTTTCACACGGAGGCTGCAATTGACGTCATTAAAAAGTGCCGGAAGCGGGCGAAAATAAGTAATTTGAAGTAGCATAAGACTCGGGCAAATAACAGGAAATAAAAGCTCCTGAAATCGATCTCCCGAGTCGCATGAAGTCTTGTTGAGTTCGTAGAACCTCGCCAAGTTTCTTCAAGTTTCGTGAAATTCAGTGACCTTTGTCTAAAGTTGAAAGAAATCTTTCAAGTGCCCAACATCTCGGATGCAGTTCGGTAAAGTTTGATCAAGTTTCAAGCGAAACCTTTCAATGTTTCCTGGAATTTTGTGAAAGCTCATAAAATCTTTTGCAACCCTGTCGTAGAATTTTAAAAAGCCCAATAAAATCACTGCCACTTGATATCAAATTTTTTATGCATATGCGATTGTAAATGGTTTTGTGCGATGAGTTCATCGTCTTTGAAATAATTGTTATCACAGTACCGATTGTGAGATGTATGTTATTTACGAGCACAGAAATGGTAAATCTATACATTTGTATCCGTGATTGAAGAAATACGAAACCGTGCATATCATTGATCGTAAAATAAATCGGTAAGGGTTTTTTCCGCGAATGAATCGAGAGCTTCAATTGGATTTGGGTATCGCATAAACAGGGTGAGCCAAAAAAGAAAAAAACGGGACCGCTTTAAAACGTTAATAGAATCTAAATGTGTTGATCGATTTTCGAAAACTTTCTTTCACTTGAAGGTAAAAGATGTTCATAACGAATGAATGAAAAAATGAATCATAATTTAAGATTCAAATTAAGTTGAACATTTTTTAATATTAATTTTTCCAGTCTCCCAGCAACTTTGTCAAAAATTCGATTTTCAAGAGCGTGTATCCCGGCAGCGAATAAACACTTTTCAGATTTTCCAACGTGGCATGAAAGATACATATTTCTAGTCTCAAGAAGAATAAAGTTTTCGGAAATCGGTAGACGCGTTTGGATTTTATTCACGTTTCAAATCGTTCCCGTTTTTCTAGGCCCACCCTGTGCATAGCCAGCATGGCAGTGGCAATTTCCAACATACAGCTTATCAAGCCGTAATTAATTGAACCGGAAATTGGCTGCCATTTCGTATCAAGGTAGCCACCGCGTCGATCTCGCGGACACTTAAGCGTTGCCCCATCGTCCTCGGGTCAGGATCCAATTTTCACCGCTACAAATCCAACTACCTGCATCAAACGTTACCGCGGCGTCAGAATCGAATCCGATGCACACCGTGTTCATCGAAGCTGCAGAAATGAAATAACAAATGTACGCAAATCGCGCGAAGGAATTTTTGCGAAAGACGTTAGGAGGCTTTACTCTTCTCTTATTTCAGCGAGGAAAAGGAGAGAATTGCAATATCGGCAGTGAAGAATCCTTGAATTGAATTGAATTGAAACACCTTCTCTCGTATATCTGATATTTCCGTACTGTTGAGTCCCTACTTTGGGTTCCGACTACAGATATTAACGGAAATATTTTACATACTTACATATACCGAATGAAACTTGAAGAATAATCTATGATGGAATTTGATTAATGTTTGAATTATTATCATGCGACTTATTCTGCGAAAAGCAAGAAGGTTGCAAAATCGAACTACAAAAAGCTCGGCTAGTGAGCTTGCGCGGATACATCTACCTGCCTAATTAAATTAGAATATATTTCACTGAAGCTTAAATAGTTCGTACAAACGCATAAACGTCAGAAATGCTTTGTGCTTTGTTTTGAACACGTTGTCACATGATACGGAACCAGTTTCCAATAGTTGTTCGTGCAGCATCACGAATTCGCGTTGGCCTCATACTTTCCAAAAATGAGATGAGAGACTAGATTGTTCCGAGCGGTTTTCCACCGGCAAAAGCTCGAACATCCACCAGCCGAAATGAAGACTTGAAATACTCACCCCTTGGCTCAGCTTATTCCAACCACCCATCATCGCCAACTCTAAAACCATTAGCAGCAATCGGCGTTGATAATCAACCCGGATGAACAACCGCGACTAATTTCCTCCTTTTTAACAAGTTAGCGTTACCGCGACAGCTCAGCGAAAGGAATTGGTCTGGATAACGGTTGGAAGTTTTCAGATTGTTTCGAAACGACTAATCTCGTCTCATTGTTGAAGTTTTGAGGTTTATGGAAAACTGATTGGATTCTACAAATGAGAATCTAGCGAGTCAAATTTCGCGACGAATTACCTTTATCCGATACCTTTTTTTTTTTGTCATTTTACATTGTTACACACTACAAATTCATTTTTTTGGTAATTTTATAACTAAGGATCAAACAGATAAAACCACAAAAAGTAAATAATTGTCAGGATCATGTATCAAAAACTGATACACTTATCTCACTATCCCGAAGGTTAAATGATGGCCGGGAAAATTGGAGTAACGAAATTGGCAGACCCGCATATGCGTTTTGCCAAGTGTGTACAAAGTCGAGCTGTTTGGTTAGGGTCGATGTGAAGGACTCGGGTATCGTCGAGCACGTGTTGTACACACAAGATCTTGAAAAGATGATCTCAAGAGGATGCGTCATATCTGGATCCCCCGGGATTCGATATCGCGACACGGTCTTAGGTGTGGAATTTCATCGGGTGCTATAGCGAAAAACGAAGAACGAATCCCGGAGGGTGGAAAATTTGTTACACGGCGACCCGGAGGCCGTCCCAAACCAAGATTATCGGCACCTCTCTCTGCTCTTCGCTCGTCGCGATATTGAATCAGCCCAATCACGATGAAGACTGATTCTCAGAGTTGTGTTGTGCTGGATATTGGTACCAACCCAATACCGTCCTTTATCTCTTGTTAGGATCGAGTCTCGCTGGTTCGATGAGCTTTTCAATGTACCTTCGACTGCCCGATTCGCTTGGAGAAAGGCTCACCTTCATCCAACCTTCGTATTTCCACCGTTTGAAACTCGGCTCGCATACGGTCCGGGGATTTCTAACCCAAAGACGGGATTGTTAAGGTTAATTAACAGTCCATCCAAATGGACATTACTTTGTGCAATTTGAAATTTTGAAAAATTTTTGTATTATACGATTGTAATACATGCATTCTGAGTCAGCAAAGGGCATTGTAGTTGTCCACAAGCTTTTACGTTCATTTCACAATGCCGCTTGGCCTCAATATCAAGTCATTCCAAGTGTCTTGGATACCTGAATTCACACGTCAAGCTGGTCAATTTAAATCACTTGAAATCCTGAGAATTCATTCAAAGTCTTGTCGAAATTTTACCACTATTGAACGAATGCCGAAAGCATTTCGTACAAGTTAATTGAAGTCGTGTCAAGTCACTGTAAGAAATTTTTACAGAATAATTCTTGTAACCAATTGCGAAATTCAGCATCATACAATGTTAGATTGACACGAAATTATAGTGTATATCATATCGAGGTTGATACTGAAAACTTTTTCACGTCGATATCATTCTCAGTTATTGAAAGTTGCTTGAATAAGTCGTCCGAACTCCGTTGAAAACTCGTTCATTCAATTTTACCGGTACGGAGTTCGTTCGAGAAGACATCCGAAAGGTTAAAGGGGGATGTTTAAGTACTCTGTTCACTGCTGATTCCCGGCATGGATCAAGGTGAAAAATTGCCACTATAAAAGTGCTTTCAGCCAGCATCACGGTTCTGAAACTAAACGAGCTTCCACCCGGCTAACCAACCGGTCGTTGCGCGATGTACCAAGATCCACTTCTTCGACTTAACCGAGACTGTATCCAGAAGGTGTAAAAGCTTCCTGCACGTTTCAAAGCTAGCTCTTGACCGTAGAAATTTTCGCAATGCTACATGGGTGATATTTTTTTCCTATCACCACACAACGTCTCGTTCAAGTTGTGATCCAACATGAATATTTGCCTACCGGTAATTTCACATTCGAACAGTAAATATGAACCAGAAATTGAAGCCACAAATGCAGCCGAGTATTCGATTCGATTGCATCGAATACCTGATTGGCAAATGGATGTAGAACGCATATAGCTTCATATGTGAAATACACACGGTGTGTATTGCTGTCGATAAAATAGTCCGTCGTCTGCTGTAGCTTAAGGGGGTATTCTAGTGTAGAAATTTGAAAAAATCGATTTTTTTTTTTTTATATTTTCAAAGCTTACCCTTTCAAGAATGTGTCCTTAAAAGGACAAGTCAAAATTTCAATTATTTTCAGAGATATAGCTATTTTAGTGACACGTCTTCAATACTGGCTCGGCTGGAACGAATTTTACTCGAAACTTTAAACGCGTTTTTCTCAAAACTACATTTTTCAAAACGGTTGACATGATTTCTCAAGTTCTATTGAACCGATTTACTTGAAATTTGGTGAGAATCTTCTCAATACATGTCTCTATCGCACGAACTATTATTATAACGAAATAATAATTTTTACTATTTTTAAAAAATTCAGAAACGTCCAAAAAAGTCAAAAAAAACGTATTATTTTTTCGGACAGCCGTAATTTGGCAAAAAAAAATTTTTTTTCGACTTTTTTTTAGTTAGTACGATAGCTGCATTTATGTAGATTAATAATCTTTTTTTTTTTTTTTTTCTGATTTTCAAAATGCTTGCAATCGTGACAACATTGGCGCGCCATTTTTTTTGTACCCCCCACTTCAACAACTCATAGCACTTTCAATTTTGTATTTTTTGACTTGTTTTTTTTTTTTTTGTAATCGTGAAATAATAATAAACGCCTGATAAAAAAATGGATGCCAAAAATATTTTTTGTTTTTTGTTTATAGCACTTCAAAAAACACCTCAAATTCATGCCTCTACACTAGAATACCCCCTCAACGCGCATGCGCTGCAACTCAAGCGCAGTTGTTTGTCAGGGTGACCAACGGCCGTGAACGTAACCTAAACAATTTTTACAGCTGTCAGTGCGGAACACAACTGTCAAAGTTTTTGAGGTTACGTTCACGACGGTTGGTCACCCTGAGAAACAACTGCGCTCGAGCTGTGGCGCATGCGCATCAAATTGTACCATCAGACGGACCATTCGGTCGTTGGCAATTCACTCTATATATGCGCGCAAGTGTTCCGGATGATCAATCACCCGTAAACAGCGATTTTTCGTCGGGCGTTTTATCAGTTCCGTTTTTTATATCGACACTCAATAAGTCTGGCGTCACACTCGACAGCCTTTGACATCTCTTTCGGCGTCTCCTCGCTCCTTGTTATGGTACAAGAAATTTTCCACGAGCTGACACGGCTCCTAAAGCTTCTTATTTATAACTCCCGAGAACCTGAGACTTCGTCACAATCACGTTTAACCGTATGTATATGTATTTAAACCGTCACGGAACCTCGAAGGTTAAGCTTACAGCGTTGAGTGCTTGCACGGTTCGACACGTGTCTCGCGAAAAGTGGGGCGCCGAAAAGTAAGATTTTTTTAAAGGTACGAAAAATGATCCGGGATTTTGTCCAGGACAAAATAAAATGACCCACCTTGATGAAGAATTACATTTCTCTCCGCCAAGAATCCACCACCAGATGAGTTCCATTTACTTTGAGAAACTGAAGCTGGTTGCGGTAAGACAAGTTCGAAAAACCTTTTCCTCGGCATTGAATGGATGAAAAAAAAGTTAAAAATCATAAAACGAAATAGGAAAATGTTTTGAATTCGTATTCTGTTACTGTGAAACACACTCGATATATTCCTACGCGAAAGCAAAAAAATGTCCTGAATATCATTTCGCCCAGGGGAAGAGATGGAATATTGTTTTAGGGGTCTCCTGAGGGCGGACAAATAAACGGAACAGTATCGGTACAGCCGAGTCATTTCTGACTACGTGAAAAAGTAAAGTTGCGAATAACAACGTGGACCCTTATCATAGAGATAAGTGAAATGCAGTTTTCGTGTAAAGACGTCTGGGGAATTGGGAGTTGAAAATTTCGCTTCTACCGAGAATATATAATGTTCATCTCTGTTTTGAATAAGTGAAACTTCGTCTTCTTTACTTTTCTCTTGTTCTTATTCAATCAATTCATTTCACGTAATTATTTTCTAGTTCGCTTTGCGCACCGGTGAAAATCCTTGTCAAGTCACTGAATGCTGGCTCCTTTTACAGGTAAGAGTCGTATCACCTTATATACGTTTGTACAACAAAGAGAAATGGAAGGTAGAAGTGTCTCATTGAACTTGAGACGGTATAGGTATTTAAAGGTACAATTTCTTTTTTTTTTTTTTTGGTTTGCTTTCTTCTTCTTAGTTTTTTTGTCTAGAGAATTTGATCCCTCAAACTCGACTGAAGCTTGAGAGATGATTATTGCTTGTACTGTTAGAACACTCTCGTAATACCGTAAAGAACAAAGGGAAAACTGTCGGTACAAGAAATACTGTAATAAAGTTTTCCGCGCAAAGTCTCTGTGTGCGTGGAACGTGGTAGAAATAATTGTCAGAGAATCTGAGAAAATCATATTCAGCGTAGAAATATCAAGTTCAAAAGTGAGGCATATATATATATATATATATATATATATATATTGAGGAGTTGGCTGCAATTTGGATAATTGCGTTTCGTCATTATTGAGAGAAGACGCCCACCTACTGTTCGTCAATTTGCATATGCCGTATTATCGGAGCGAGCTTTCAAGCTCATCTATCCTCAAAATGTCTGTTTGTAACAGAATTATTCCGAAATCAATTGGAACAGAGTGCCATTAGTCGGAGAAAAAAACAGTAACAACCAAGATGCGGTAGACGAGAATTTTAAAAACAAAATAATATCTTTCGGACACGAAAACAGGACGAGAATTTTGAACAGAGCTTATTAGCCAAAATTTTCACAGTCTGGTAGAAACATGTTTTGAACGGCGAAAGATCGACGTGGTGAAAATTCGCTGGGAACGATCGGTTCATTTTCCTCATAGCTTGCGGCTCTTCAATGGCAAAAAATTCCTTCTTGAGATACAATAACGTAAATTGCAAACTTTTGCGCCTTGAGCAGTGATCGCGAATTTATAATTCACGAGGCAAAGAAGGCCGCTGCCGAAGAGCCTGGGAGATAAAGAGAACAAGTAAGGGTTGGTGCGGAGACGGCTGAGGGTTGAAACGGTAAGGGTGAAGGTACGCGGAGGGGGACGCTCAATCGATTCTCCCGGGGGACTTGCATCCAGAATTCAGCATCCAGCATGGTGCCACCCGGCCGTCAGAACACGTCCAGGCCTCGATCGAAGTCGAGGGAGCTTCGGGATCAAGGAAGTTCGTCGAGAATAATCGATTGAAGTTTCGTCTCGAACCTTACAAGGATTTGAGGAGACGTTTTCTAGTCGAGAAGATCGATTTAACTAATGGGCTTGACGGAGGAGAAACAATCGAGTACCAAAAAATGGTAATTGAATTGTAGAAAAAAATCACAGATTGTATAACGAATGGAATATAATTACTGGAAGGATTTCAAACAATTTAAGGAGCCTGTGATTAAGTTATGAAACTTTTGAAATGCTACAATATATTATTCTTGTATCAGGGATGAACTTTTTGGACTGTAGTTACTCGCGATTGAATTCTCCCTAACAACAAGATTCGTGGAGATTCAACATCTGTAACTTGTTATTTGGTATCGACACAAATCAACCAATTCAAAAATGCTTTTTCACTAGAAATCAAGGGTCTGAATCTCTCAAATTTTTATCGAACGTTTATTTAATGGTCTGGACTACGGAGCTTGCTCATTCCGGAGAGTATGAAGCAATATCTTTTTTTGTCGACGTCATAAAGATGAACCACAAGCTGGACGTCGACAAAAACTTGTAAATTCATTTTCACAGACGTGTTTCTACGAAGGGTAAACATTAATTGAGAACGGGACCAGCGAAGCACAGTAATTCTGTTTGAAAATGAATTTAAAATGCTGCAATTTTTCACTTCTACGAGACTGAACTCAATCTGAGCTTAATTAAACTTCAAAGAAGTTGAAACTTCGATTACCTTGTATTTGCTCTGATTTCTTAAAGTAACTAAGAGAAAAAAAATTATCTAAAAAGGTCCGTCAAAGGTCAAATTTTGTGGCTTGGAGTTTCCTCTTCAAAAAGGCTCTTCTCAAATTTTATCCAATATTATCAAAAAAAGAATCTCCGAAAAACTTTGATCCTACGTAACTAGTGAGAAATCCACCATGCGGTAATTTGAGAAAAAGGAAACAACTTCTGAATGTCACCTTTCTTAATCTTTGATTAGAAATTATCTTCCATGTCACTGGCAGATTTGAAAACTTTACAAAGATGGCCCTTAAAATTCGGCGATCGAACTTAAAGCTTCCGTAAAAATGGCGATCATGTTTTCCCGTCCTGCCACGTTGAGGAATAAGGATTTCTAGTCAAAAATATCGCTTTAAATTTTTCCTATGTTTTTTAGTACCAAATATAGTTTCAAAAAAAAAAAACTTTTTTCACTTGTTACACAGGATCAAAGTGTTTCGAACACGATTTCTTTTGATGCTGGACAACTTGGTGGAAAAAAATCACAGGCGAAATTGTAACAAAGCATTTTGAAGGGGAAATTCCAATCTGTAAAACGGTTAGTTCGAAAATCTATAATAAAGTTCTGTTCATCGCGTTCACTTCATCAAGTTCACCTCACAAATTTAATACGAATAATTCAAAGATAGAATCATCAAGAAAAAAATGTGTGAAGACTGATTCTGGAAAATGGAACTTAAAGCCAATGTCTTCAACTTTAAAATCGTTTTTCATCCAACGTTTCACTTGCGATTCACGCCAAGTTACAGCGTTTCAAAGTTGAACCTTTCCTCGACCAAAAACGGTCCCGTTTTTTTTCCTCGTTAATTTTCTTCACGAGTGCACTTTGAGAATAGATTCACTCATCAATTACCTGGTCAGAGATTATAAAGATTTTACATTATCAAACAAAGACGTCAGAAATGATCAGCCAGCCAGTATTTGGCTAAATTGCCAGTTTTTCAATAATCCTGTCGCGTATTCTTTAGTTTCTCGCAAATTCGATGAAATGGAAATACAATTCCGCGATATTGGCAACGGAAAATTTGAAAAAAATTGATGTTCTCTTGATTAAGACAGAAAGTATAGCATAACGAAGGGTGAAGAATTCAAGGGAGCTGGTAATCTCGTTTTATATTCGATTCAATCTATTCAGTCTATCCGAGTGAACTCGTTTACAGAGTGAAAAATGAACAACGACCGTCCACCAATCAGTGCCTCCGTACAGTCTGACGAAGAATAAAGTATAAAGAATTGAAGATTCATCGATCAAAATGAACTATAATAATAAATCAGCAGGTTTCCAAGCCAGATAAGGCAATTTGCTCAAGGAGAACTGCGATGCCTTATTAGTTCGGTATAATATGAGAGAAGCACAGGAAAGTATACAATTTCCTGGTAAGCATTATCAGAGCTCGACCGATACATTGTTTGCCGGATCCCAAGTAAGCAATATAACAGAATACCTGTAAGTACCATTACGAGAAGATAAACGCAAGCTGCATCCTTCCTAGCAGCGAGACTCTAATGATGATTTGAAAATTAATCTGCCGTAGAAAGCGCGAGAAGAGAAATTTCTGAAACACTGTATCAAGACATATTGTCAGACATAAAAACTGAACGGACGTACGAAACGACGTGGATAACGCTTCCCATTTTACGACTCATTTCACGTTAATGGTTGGTACTCATCGCGGTCTCTCATAAGCATCAGCAAATATCGCCAATTAAAGATAAGCGAATTTTTGCTTTCGGCAAAAAACGAAAACCTTTTTATTTTTCATCTAGTATTGACGATGATAATTCATAAAAACTGATGGGACGACACGCTTGTTACGTCCTCAAACCTCATACTCGTTTACTACAGTCTTTTATAGTCACTTTACACCCTGCATACTCTCCTTGTCTTCACAGAGTCAGCAGGTTCGTCTCTAAACTGCAATCAGCGAGTCTCCTACATTCCCAAAATTCCTTTACAATGATCATTGTTATAATTCGATCACTCGATCTTAACAACAAACAAGCTGTACCATTTAAATCGTCTACCTCTTTTAAAACCGATTCCTACCTTCTTCCATAATTTCCGTCATTGGGAGTTGTAGCATGTAAGTGCATAATCGACTTGTACAAACCCTAAAATAACAAAGTAACACCTTGGCTGGGCGTTGAGAAAGTTCCGATAACCATTCGTAGAAATCTACACGATCTACCCGGTAACAAACTGGTGGCAGCGGTGGGATACGAACATGAGATCTAGAGGACGTGACACGTTCTTGCAACCGAAGTGAAAAAGTGAAACACACTGCGTAAAGTAATTTCTCTAAAATATTGTTAAAAGTTTCGTCAATTTTTGCTCAGATTTCGCGATATTACCATTTTTTCACCCGCGATGAGAAGCAACGTTTGTTTCGTCATTTTTTACTATCGCTCCGACAATTTTTGGCGTGGGCTGTACGGCCGATCTATACTCAACACCGTTGTTATTCAAACGAGTGACGATAATATCAAGTCTCTCTTCGCGGGTGGGATGAAAAGTCTCGAATTTCATCGGCGTAGGGTGATCAAGAATTACGAGAGACGGTTACCTAAGTGAGAGAAATGATTGCGCTTTAGGTATAATTAGCGGGAAGCGGGGTAAAATCCGACTCTCAGTTAACCAGGAATTAGGTGACTTCCATTCTGAAATTCTATCCCCGATACCTTCGTTCCCGTCCCCAATTTGCAATCTCATCCTCCTCAGGGTTTGTTTAGTCTTCCGGCGACAAATGTGGACTAACTCTGTGCCGAAACATCCTCGTGACAGATTGCAACTTTCTAACAATTCTCATAAATTCTTCGATCCTTCGATCTCTCTACTGAGAACTCGAAAAAGTAGCTACGATATTCGAAAATCAGAAAAATTTTACCGGACTTGAATAATAACACCTTTTGTTAGTCGAGTTTCGTTGGATTCAAGGATTTGGTCAGATTTCACGGCAGACTTTTTGTATGAAAAAATGGTAGGGCAATTCTTAATAAGATTATATAATTTCACTTTGCGAAATCAATAATGGGACTTTTAGCTAAACGATCGGGATGTTTATAACAATTAAATACCGTTTACTCGGTATGCGAACAATTTTTCACATCTGTAAGAATTTTCTACAAGACTTCGCGAACTTTTCAAAGATTTTATGCGCCACGAGATTTCAAGAAGTTCAAGGACTTTACAATAATATATCACATGGGGAATCGTCGATATTTTATGGTATTGCGATTACTTTAACGGTTTCATGTGTTTCTGGAGAATTTCGTTGAATTTCACAAAACCGAGACTGAGAAGAGAATACCTAAGATGGCAGCTTGTAATCTCGCCTTATTGTTTAGCCGCAAGATTCAACAACAATTCCGAAGTTTGGTTTAGGTAGCAGTCGAAGCACCGACAGGTACAAAGCATCAAGAGTGTTGAACCGAATTCCCGAAGCTCAGAGTCTTCATTCAAGTCTCCGACCTCTGCAGACTAAGCGTACATCCGACTTCCACCGTCTTAACTTGAAAACACGTTTCGACCACTTCGGAGTTGGCGATCAATAGTTAACAGCTTGACAGTTTGATAGTTCCCAAATTGTTATTCGTTATTCGTCATAGCGGTACAGAGCTTGGCTCTCTGGTCAAGCATCGAACAGAGAGACGTTGGCCGGTCAATTAGCGATCCAAAGTCACATTCGTATTCGAGTATCACGACTTGGAATACGGGAAATGAGGAAGCTCTGCAAGCTCGTAGCTGAGCGGATGATAAAGGTGGCGGAGTATCTTCATCTCCCGACCTTCAAAAATAGGAATTGAAAATTCTAAGGTATCTACCCACAATAAATCCAGGACACGAAGCCTCGGCAATTCCATCAGGGTGCGAGTATAACGTTTCATCGGTGCGCCGCGTTTTCCTACGACCACAATTCATGTGTGCCAGGTAATAGGTAGGCATCCCTTGTACCCTTCGTTCATCTTGAATCCCCGGGGAAAGCAACGCCTCGTGATTGGAAGTGGAAATGCATCCATCTCACCCCCAAGGCTTGCGGTTACGGAGGGTTTCGCGGGGCTGCAGAGATATTTGCAGAACGGGAATTGCGCCCGCAGCGTTTGTGTGCTTTAATAACCTCCAACGTTCAACGATCGGAGTTCCTGTCGAGTTTCAAGCTTGCCCAGTGTGATTGAATTAATATTTCTCTAGATATGACGTCTCAACGAGTCTCTCGTCGTTCTCGCTTTAGTCGAAGGGACGCTGAATTTTTACTCTCAAATTTTCCTAATTTTTTGTTTTTTTCGATCTAAAACCACATCTCAAACTCCTTTGCTTCTAATTTTCATCCATTCTCATAAGATATGAAAAAAGTATAGGTTTCGGCCGAAAATCACTTTTTCTAATTTCCTGTGTATCGGATTGAAATAAAATTTTCAAAACACTTAAAAATAAACGAAAGATAGTGGGAAAATCTTTCCGGTCGAAATATTATAATGCACATATTATTTCCTCGAAATTTTTGATAGCGGATGGCTGAAATCGATTAAGTTTGAAATAAATAAAAAATATTTGCACCTTGAAAAATAATGTGAGGATATATTCCGAGCATGAATAACGAACAGTTGCCACGGGTCCGATTTTTTTTGCCGATAGGTGTTCGCATGTGTGCCGTGTGATACATATATCGAATAAATTTCGCAAACCAATTCGGAGTAAACTCGAGATAGTCACGTGCGCTCGTTATCGAAAGGCATGCAGAAGTATGAAATATGGATTAAACCCTATGCCGGTTTATCCCGTCGGGTGTATGAGTTTTGTGTGTAAAACTGTACGAAGGGGTGAACTCGGGATCGATATTATTTTATGTAATCCACGTTTCGAATAATGACGCGAATGCGACGTTGAGAATGCGAAGTGTTATGGAGGATAAAACGAAAAAAAAAAAATTGAAACAAGGATATATTTCAGGATGTGAAAAACGTTGGGAAATTATTAATAATCCACCCTGAGCTGATGTGTCGCGACGAAATTGAAAGATATCATGAAAGATTAGGTCGGCTCGCCGTCGACGATAATTCACGCAACCGGTAATTTTCAATGTTATTATAGATTCAAATCTTTGTGCATGCAGCAGCCATCCGTTTATTTTTAAACAGCTCGCTTATTTCTGCACTGGCGTGCTGGTGACAGAAAGAGAGAAGGAGGGAGCGAAAGGTGGGCGAAAAAAGAACAATAATACGGATAAAGTGAAAATGTAAATGTGGAGAGAAGATTGAACCGTATCACAATTCTAAAATTGAAACGCAAATGGAACAGCTCGTGCCAACATGACAAACGTTTATCCCTGACCGTCTCGAATGCTGATCCCTATTCCATTTGTTGTTTCGCCCTTTTTTTTTTTTTACTTCTGCTTTCCATGTCAATCTCCCAACTCCGAAACGACGTAGATTTTTATTATCTTTCTTTGTTCAGGATCGTTATTTAACTATGATTTTCTGTTGCCAGTTGAAATTATAGGCTATTTCGAACGGATCAATTCAAACGATTGTCAGTGACGAAGTTCATTTCCATTAACGTCAATTGAAACGATGCACCGTAGAATTTTATTTTCATTCAGTAAAAAATCATGCATTCCATAATAACCGTTGAAAATATCGTGGAAAGAAATTTTTTTGGAAAAAGCCAATTAAACGAATGTAATGCAAATTAATTCGACGTTCAAAAACGACTGAGAAACGATCGTCTTGACAGAATTCAGAAAATTTATTATTTCGGGATACCAGAGATCGTTGAAACAAAAAAAAAAAATATTTTGTAATGCAAAAAAATGTTTGAGCGATCGAGATTTAGAAAGTTTGTAAAGGATTTTCGGGTGAGTGATTGTACGTTTGGATTGACGTGGAATGCCTGAAACCTGCGCTACGCAAAAAGGCTCGCCAGTTCCAGAAGGACCAAAAACTCGCTTGTAATTCAAGCTGCACAAAGAATTTCGTATTCAGAGGATGATTCGGTGGTTGTCATGCAAGCTGGTAAGAAAACGTGCGACATTTCCGGGCTCGAAATGTCACGTCTCACGAGCCTGGAACAGGATGATGCGGAATAAGCGAAGTTGAGAGGTCAAATCTGACTCGGACCCGAAAACGCGATGGAACATCGAGCGCCGAAACCCACCGAAAATGTCCAGCGACCCGAGGGCGTCGTTTATGTTTATGCCCTTTGCTCGAAAACAATTCGTACCTCGGCGCCAGCCGTACGGCAAACTGGACACTTGAGTTATCGAAGTCACCGAGGCCTCGTTAGCATTTGCAGGATCAGCCGAAACGTTTCCTCGAACAAATCGCGGAACGTGATGGTCAACGGATCACCGGCCTCCTTATTTTTCACATTTTTTCCCCGAGTTTTATTTCGCCTTTTGTTTGTTCTTTCGTTACCCTTTTTTTTCCAACCCTCCACCCACCTTGGTTTACGAATGACGATGAAAAGCTGAGGAAAGAAACTTTTGAATTATGGACCAGCGAAAAAACGTCAAACGAAGCGTGAATAATTTCTGTGAACCGAAATTACGCCCTTAACTTAATACTTTATTTTCTTTATATATTCATTTATTTCTCTCCTTCTCTCATTCTATCTTCCCCCCCCCCCTTTTTTTTAAGCTTGGCTAATTGAAGATATTCCTCTCTCGCGTACTCGTGAACTCGAAACGAAACTCACGATTCATTTTTAAAATGTCACACGTGTTTTTTTTTTATTTCCTTCTCTCATTGTTTCTCGACTGACAAATTTTTCTTCTCTTGGGATTGCAAAGAGAAGAAAGAAAAAAAACACACAGTGTAAGTTCGGATCGAGATGAGCAGTCGCAAAAATTTCTTACTCTTTACACACAGCTCCGAAAAATTGTGCCACATGTGATCAAATTCTCTGTCTAACTGTGAACCTTTTCACACCACTTGCAACGCGTAAATTTTCCCCGACTCTTCGATCAGCTTAAAGGAATTTCATCCAAATCGAATTACGACACTGAGAGAAATTTTTAGTTTCGGTTACCGCTCAGTCCTTAACTATTTTTATTTTTTACCACAATTGAAAAATATAGTTCTAGGTACAAAGTAAAAATTAGTTTTCTAGCTGTTACCGGAAAGTCTAGTATCCGTTACTATTCTTTCTCATTACGATCATTGTTGCTATATTTTCTTACAACTGTTGCGAAAATTTAATGCTTGTGCAAGAATAAGTTGACTTTAAACCCTTGTTCAACTAAAAAAGTATAGTAAACCTCACAAACTGATTTTGCGTTGCAATTACCGAAAAAGAATCGACAATGGCGCAAAATGGTTAGGCGTACGTCGTTTTTCGTAATTCCAGCAATATTCAAACAGTTTTTTTAACGATACCTGTTTTACTGAATTTTTTCAGTCACCGTAACAAGTGAAATTGTTCTTAGTGGAGAGCACGTATTATTCTCAAATTTTCCATCGAAAACAACATTGACTAGATTTCGTTGATCAATCGTGATGCCAGTGTTCGAAATTCAAATGAACGATGTACAGATCATGGCCTCGTTAAACGGTGCTCAAATTCCTCCGACCTGCGTTCAATCAAGTGATTGATAAATCGATATTCGCTACTTCATCAACGCTTCGTTTCCAGAGCGGCGCGGTATTCCATCCATGTCCAGGATGAGCCCGCACTCCGTTTCTTCCTAATCCCATATGCCACCTTCCAAACTGACATCACTTTGACCCTGACACCGACCTCCGGGAGCTGCTGCTTCTGTCACGCGAGTAGTCGCTTTCCAACGTAGCCTCGCAACTCCGGAACACGACTTTTTATCCACCCAGAAGTCCTATCTGATCCCCCGCCTTACAGAGACATGATACAGTCATGTCACGAATTACAATTCAAAGGTTCCGTTTCCGTGTTTTTGCATCGCGTTGCTCACCACTATTCGCATCTCCATTTTTCACAGGATTTTCAGTGTTCATGTTCACTTCTGACGCTTTTACGACCAAGACGACGTCCTCCGATGTAAAGAGATATCCAGTGATACCATGGACGGTGACAATTAGCAGCTGAGAGGGTGTGGATTCATACCCAAATATCTATGGGCCAAGGCTGTACATATTTTGCGACGAGCGTAACTCGTTCACCCTCGAAAAGTTGGAAGGCAAAATCGGTCTCGAGATTCTAGAGGGCTGGAACAGCATTCCGTAACTCGGCAACGTGACTCTGATGACGGCTCAGCGGGCTCAACGAATACTCGAATTTACAGTCTAATGAGAAAATTACTATTCTCAACACGTCACCGTAAGCCAGTAGTCGGAAAGCGGACGGAGCGTTTGTGCTGCAAGAAGCTGTAACGTCTCCTTGAGAATTGTCGCTGCTTTCGTTGAGGATGTGCGTACGATTACACTGCGGTATTACCGAAGACCGGGTCTCGGATGAGGAGAAAAAACAGCTTCAGCGTTGATTCGGAACGACTCGGCCTCCGCTAGCAACGCAATTCGATATAGTATAGACGTCTTCGAGACGTCTATGCAAAAACGATGGAAAGAAAGTAAAAAGGAATGGACCGAAAGAACCGGTACTCGAGTAATAATTGGATCGGAGATTTTCTTCGAGGGTGCAGGAATGTTGCCGAAGATTCTTTGGTATCATCTAAATTCAATTCAGCCGGTTCTGCGCACGGGGTGGATTCGGAATTTTGTTGAAAAAGCAAGGAGACCCTCGCGCCATTCGAGGACCGAGAACCATTTACATTCGTGACTGCGACAAGGGTGAATCGATAGCACTGACTGGTGGGTTGAATTACCATTTCGTTACGGACGACGTAGGTCGTGCAGGGTACAGGGTACAGGTTTCCCGCTCAGTTCGTTCACCGGTAAGAAGGATTTATCACTCTACGTGAATTCGGGCAGCCCCAAACCCTGCGTCGCGTTTCGTAATATTTTACTCCCAAGCTCCTACATATCCATAACTTTATACATTTATCGAGAAGGAACCTTGCACAGTGAAATTACCTCTTTCAGAAATAGCTCGGCGATCAATAGAGTGTGGAAAAATAGGCAGCTCGTCAAAGGGTCCAGTCCCAACATGTGGTCTCCGTTTAATATTTCAATGACAGAACAAAGGAGAAACAGCATCGAATACTCAAGTATTGTATTAAGTTTGTATCAAGTGTTAAGTTTTAATTCAAACTTCTAGGTGAATCATGTCAGATTTTCCAACCCTAACATTTCTTGAATTTTCAAACCACTTGCCAATTGCTTGCCACAAGCATTCTTAATGAAAAAGAATTCCAACAGTTAACGCTCCGTGAAATTACCAGTTTAATTTATAATTTTGCCATCAATTGTAAGAGAACGTAATTCATTTACGAGAATACCGTTTCGAGCATTAACCTTCAACCTTTAAACGCTTTGGTATTCGGCCCTACCGAATCACTTGTGTGTACATAATATTGTCGTTTTTTTTTTCTTTCCATTCAACGTTGAGTGAATTGTGATCATGAGATAAGTCGGAAAGGTCAAACTGCGGTGTTTGTTTAAGTTCAAGTGGATGAAGTGCCGGGTATTGGATTAAGGCTGATCAAACATTAGAATACTTCCGAAAGCGAACTAGGAAGGACAGTCTAGAGGCTCTTGATGTTTACGCGTTTGATCACGGGATTCCGGAAAAGGATCCTTCGTTGTCTAACCAAACACATGGGCTCTAAAAGCTTGGAATTAGTATTCGTCGAGCCAATCGATTCCAAATGAAAATCCAAAACTAAAACAGTTGGCAAAAACGTTCCGAACGCCCAAAAATTCGTTGATTCGATCCACGAGCTGAAACGTAACGCGTTTGTCAGTTCATCCTTTTTTCACTGGACTACAAACAACACCCTCAGAACAAAACCTCTGTCACCGTTATGCAAGTTGTACCTGGATGTAAAATGCGAATTCTTAGACGCGTGGATACCTCAGCACACAAACCTACCCCCGTTTAAGGGTTGCACCGGCAATGGTTTAACGGTCGAATCAGCATGAAAGTGGAGGATGGATCCATGAAACAGAACCGTATAAACCGGGAGTCCATTCATCGATCGCATTGTTTCCGGCCCGCTTCGTTATACTGGTGCATTGCTTTGTCCCCGTTCATACTGCGCCGGCACCAATGCACCGAACCGGTGGCTCGTGAACCTCGAGTTTCTCTGTAGCGGTTGCTGGGCCAGGATGCCGCACTACGATGCTACACGTAACACGTGCCAAGTGCCAAGTGCAGGGACGTTATCAAGGCAAGTAATTTACCGGTGACACTGTCGCCGGTTCCGCAAACCATGCGCAGATACCAAACCCGGAAGGGACTTCGTTGCACGGTTTTCGTACGTTGTGGTGACGAACTGTAAAGTGTTCGAAAAGTCCCCTGCGTCAAGAGCCATGTAGAGGCTGATAAATGGATTCAAAAATCTTTGACGACCCTTGACGATTCTAATATGAATTTATCAAGTCTGTCTGGCATTCTTGAATGGGTAAACCTTGTACCACGAACCACATGATAAGTACTCCCTGTAATAGGATTCCAGAGTCTCTTGTTTCGTATTTTCGGTGTAAGACCGTCTGGAACGTTCTTATGAGGGATCGAAATTGTTGAGAGAAAACACTCGCAGAGTATTTCTAACCAGGCTTGTGGTACAACGCAGACTTTTCGTACGAGTAATAATTTCAATGTCAAACTCACATTGCATTGGAGGGGTTTTCGCGGATATCGCCTAATTACGGTGTGACAATTAGAGAGAATCAACAGACGGAACGATTCCGACACAAGAGATAGGCGCCATGTGTTGAATTCAACCGGAGTTGTTCGTTACGCGAAGTTTCGTTCCCCGTTGTCATGAAATTAATGAAATTCTGTCAAGGCAAACAAAACACGGGTACTCAAATTCGTTCACACGCGTTCGTGGATGCTTTATCCTGTAACCAGGGTATGATACCGGAAAATATCAAATTTCATATCACGCCTACAAGAATTCGTAAGCTCCGCGAAACTCCGATGACGAAGCGGTTGAAAATAGATTTTCATACCGCATTTTCTTTTTGGGATTATAAATAATTACGAAAACCAGCGTGTTATAGTTTTCACCGCGAAAATTGAAACGTTTTAATACAGATTAGTAAGAGTGTAGTTTTGCTGGGTATGAAAATCCAAAAAGAATGATTTAGTCATCTCCGACAAGATGCAATAGTTGTTACACTCTTGTAGAAAGATTACTCATAGTTTAGGTAATATAATTTAGATATAAATATAGTAAGACCAACTGATATTTATATTGATAAAAAATGTGAAACAAATTTAAAACATCTGCAAAGAACCTGTAAAAAAGCATTCATTTTTCTAACATCTGCATCGACAACTCAATTTCGAGGATATTTATAAGTTTATTTTTACGTAAAAAAAAGCATTTCTGCATCCGCAAATTGACTTTCATTTCGACTACTGCACACGGCACAAATCTTTAGAAGATCCTTATTCCACTAACCGAGACATGATAGTTTTCGTGGTGAAAGCCGAAACACGATAGTTTTTGTAAAAAGAAACGTAACTACTCTTCATAAAGAGGCGTCGATACATCATAACATATTGAAAAATCATTCATCTAGTAATATAGTCATCGTAGAACAGATGTACAAAATTTAAGTCACCTTTATCGTGACATCATTTCGTATTCGTAAATTCCCGCTCGTCTAGTCAAAATTCTATCCATCTATTCAGATTAATCATTTCACCTCCTAAAATGTCACTTCCTCCATTATGGCGATATTACAAACAATTAAGCCTGAAGTATATCTAATTTCAAGTAAGTGATCTAATGGAATCTGTTACAATTATTATTAAAACATCCTTTATTGCTAATTGAACTTCCTTTTACATCTTTGCATATGTTAAATTCTTGATAATTCCCGTATCATCATACACTTTGAATCAGTATTAAACTAACTTGACCTAAAAATGAGGCACACTGAAATGTAACCTATGATTTGCATTCGCAATTGTATTAACTAAAAATAAACATATTGTTGAAAGCAATTTTCGTGTAAAATTGTCTTTTTACAGCCTGATGATGGTAGGCTGTAGCTCTACCGAAACGTCGTTTCAATAAATGACTTCTACAAAAATGACCTAATTCGACGAATTATCCCGATTACTTAAATCAGCAAAGGCCACGAATTTCTACATACGAAGGATTCGTCCTGAATTGAAATTCGCGAAACCTTCGGACTGATGCACGTTACTCGATCATTTCTAGAATTCTGAACAAGAAATGGACTCGGAGAGAACTGTACCGTACCTCAATTCGACACGGGCTCGGTGTACATCGATCCGTGTCCAACGTCACAAAGGGTCTCTCCTTATCGCTTCGAATTTGACGCAGTGACTGATGCGTGCATGTGCAAGTGATTCCGTAACGGTCGGTGATTAAACGAGGGGTTAGCAGGGCGAATGCCGATCCTTTGATCTTTCCCGCAGGGTGGAGTTTCCGTGGGAAATTTTATCCCGGACGGTAAGAGGCTACAGTTGTTGATGAAAAAATATTAGCGGATAAAACGGAGGCCGTTAAGCTCGTGGCGAGCGCCTGTTCGCGTGCTCAATTTTCCGAGGAGATAATGCCTCGGAGATACCGGAAAACGGTAGGCGAAGGCTGACGAAGAGGTTTGGGAAGGACGAAGATAAAGGGATGCCGGAGCTTTTAAGGCGACCCTTTTCCCAGCCGCCCGGGACATTCGGGAGGAAATTTAGACGCACGTGGAACTCTATCCGCAAATACGTTCACCCTCTAACGTCTTAAGCTCCTGGCTTCAACATCTTTTCTTCGACAAACTTCTCGCCTTAACTTTCAACGCTCTCGCCGATCCACTCGATATCTTTGAAATAACCACGGCTTATGTGCACTAACTCACAAATTTATCACATCCTACGTAAGATATCAATTGAATTCGCACCTTCCTACGCTTCGCGAAGACTCTACCGTAAGAAGCATGCCGATACTTTAACGGTATTGGAATTCATTGTGGTATGATGCTACCGTTGTTCCATTATTGAGGAAAGTACTTTTGAAATTTAGCATGGAATCGGATCTCGCCTTTTACACATTTTCTTATACGCAATCAGAAGGATGTGTGGGAAAGGCTTGTTCATTCGTTTATAGTTTGTAAATTAGTTCTGTGTTGATTTAGAGTTATTTGTAAATTGTTTGATTGATATGAAATAAGTTCAAGATTGATAAACATTTGTTGTGAAAAGGGAGTAGAAGACATTCGGAAAAAGATATCGGAGAAATTGAGACGTTTTGTGAATAATAAATAAAGTTATTTGCGAATTTCATATCGCTGGTATCATTAAGTGCACTGGAAAAGTTTGTTTGAATTCATTATTCGATTTGAGTCGTTCCACCTCTGTTGTAAAAGTTCATCCGAGAGATTCTGGCAACTTTAGTTTATCTAAAAGGAAAATTCTTCCAGGGAACTAAAGACCAGGATTTAACCAGCTAAGGATTTCAAAAATTTACAAAACTTAAAAGGAAACGTCTTAAACAAATCACCAATTTATCTTGAAATAAATTGATAAGACTTCTCGTAACGATCCGAATAAATAAATAACCGTAATAAAATAAAATGAAAGATAGAAATTCGGGAGACTACACCCTCCCATCACAAAGATAGACACTCAAAGTTGTAATTCGCAACAAAATTTGGCAAGCAGAGGAAGAGAATAGAATGCTAGAAGTCCGGACAGTTGGATCATTCTTTACAGTTTCACAGATACAAACGATTGATATACCGTTCCAGTCTTATCTTCACCCCACCAGTTTGTAAAACACATTGAAATAAAAGTTTCTCAAACGAGATCTTCCAGCTTGGCATAAAAAAAAACCTCAACGAACGGAGAGAACAAACCTGCGTAAAATCGATTGAGAGAGCGACTCTGAACATTCGTACAAGATGCAAGTGACTTTCAACTTAAATCATTCAAAGTCTGCGTTGTATGATATCCGAGTCTCTCGAGACGCCCGAATAGCAAAAATGCTTCGTTATTCCGGAATACTTTCGTCTTCTTTTTTTTTTTCTTTTTTTTTACGGCTTTTCCTAGATTGCTCGACAACGCTGCTTCATCCAACGCTTTCGTTTTTCACTCCCGTCGCGTGGATCACGATTTTACGACCCTGGAATGTACCTTCGTAGAGCCCTCGGAAAATGGCCTATAGCAAACGACGAACTCTGCGAACTCGAGCTCTCAATTTTCAGGTTGAAAAAATCGTTGGCCTGACGAAAAACAAGCCACGCTATTATGGCAGAAGATTTTTAGGCACTCGGTACGCTCGACGGGAAATTGCGCACCCTAAAATTTGACGCCGCGGGAAAAACGTACGTCGTCAATTTGGAAAATTGGAACTCTACCACCCGCAGAATTCTTTTATCCGCGGTATTTTTCCGACGCAAATGTGAGGAAATAGTTTTTGCGTCTTGGATTTGCAAAAAAAATTTCTCATTCACCAGTGGATTAAAATTATTCTATGAAAAAAAAAAAAAAGTATTCGATAATTTTTTACATCTCTTCGATCGCTTCTCGATTAATAAAGTTACCAATTAATTTTCTCTCCCAGATTCTCTCCTACGTTTCAAACTTTCATGCATACTTGCATACATATGTATAATATATAATACATGTATAGAAGGGTAATACGAGCAGCCCGGTATGAGCTTATAATCGATTCGCGGATACGTATAACCGTGGAATTTAGAACTCGGGGAAACTAATATCGATATCATTAGCCAGGAAGTCGTTTAATCTTACCGTAAAGTTTAATCAGTGAAAACGAGGGTGGGAAATGGGGAAAAATGAATTTGTGCCCCGCGGCAGATCTACCTCGCGACCTTTCAACTAATTGTCGACCTGCTTGTTACGGAACATATTTTATTAAGTTCAGTTTGTTCCGGGTCACGTGAATTTCAGCTTGTTTTATTAAACGTCAAATTTATTCAAGGACAATATACAATGTACATGGTATACATCCGCCACCCCGAATTCCGCGTCTCATACTTCGCAACGTAACGTCAATTTTTTTCATTCGACGCGACAAGAAAGAAATAAAACTAAATCAAACATCCGTCGCGAACGTTGCGCCGTTATTTTCTTTCTCTCTCGATCGTGTAATTAAATTCTTGCCGTAAAAAACGAACTTCTTCCATCACTCTCGAAGATGAAGAGCGGACAAAAAGTGAATAAAAAATTTAAAAAAAATTGAAAAAAACAAAAAAAAAAAAAAAAATAACTTAAGAAAGCAAAAGGTAAGAGGAAGGCTTGGCGGAATTGTGCAAGTATTAAAATCGCGCCAGATGTTGTTTACCGCTGAAGCAGGGTACGTCAGGTGCGAAGAAACAGCTTGTGCTTACTTTCGTGCTGCCTACTTAAGTCTAATTACGTTCAGAAAGAGCTTTTAAATAGAAGCCGTCGGTGCAACGTGGCATATATTGTATATACTCGCGCTGCCCATTCCCAAGTTAGAGAGAGGCTTCGAAAAGTGAAGTTTTCAGCAAAGCGCACGCTAGCAGTTTAATTGCAAACTGCACGTCGACGCTTTCCGCACTGCAGGCAATTAGGTTTAATCAACGATCTATCAGGCAATCGTGTACAGTCCGATGAAAAATTGAATCGCGCAAAAGAAATGTAGAAAGCAGGATGCGAATTTGATACTGAACTTTTCATCGAGTCGAATTATATCTTATTGTTAATCGCTAGGATCCGTGTAGAATAATATACAATAAGAAAAATATTACTTCGGAACGAAAAGTAAGAAACAGTATTTTGTGTTTGATTCCTAACTTCATGGAACGTTGGGTGAAAAGAAAGAAAACAGTTTGCATTGTTACGTGGGGCAGATATGGCACGACTATGATCTTTCTCTTTGGTCAATTCTAAATCTCTTACCAAGGTACGTAAGGTTAGCTCACTTCTGATTGAATTTAATTACTGTTAGTTCTTTTCCTGGATCTTGCTCTTATTACGTATATATTACGTTACAGTTATTATTAAAAGTCGAGTCTAGACTCTCCTTCTGTTCGTGATGTCCAATTTAAGCAGTATTGGTTCTGATGATTGACGCGCAAGAAAAAAATTAATCTCGCTGTGGATACGTTCTGAATTTTGTAAGGTCAGTACCTTAACAAGCGTTCACTTCAGTTTTTATATGTTCAATACCTGTTTTAATTCTACCCACTGTTTCGTGACGTAGATTCATGAACAAAATATAATGTTCCGAGGAAGGCTCGCAACTTGGGACGACACGTCGACACAAATAATTGATTTTTACTTTGACCTGCGTATCCAACAATTCTTCCTACGTTAGAAAACAGGGCTAAGTGTGAGTGAGGTGGAGCAACGGATTGATCTGATCACCGACGAAGTCAGTCAGGGTAAGAATATCCGCCACCCTTGAGCATTGTAGAAAAAGGTTTGTGTCTCGGCTTAATGTCGCTAACGAAAACTGTATCCAGAACCACTAAGCCGAGACATTGACGCTAAGATAATATGTATACGTATGTTAGGGTGGCTTATTTTTTAACTTTGTTTTTAAGGTGCGAGTCGAAAAATTTGTGTCAAATATTGAAAACAAAAAAATAAAATTGCAGAGTCGGTTTGCTTCTCACGGGCAATTAATCAGCTCTACGGTATCAGACTCACCCAGGCCTAAACGATGCTGGAAGGCTGGATCGAAATTTCAGTGAAACCATGATGCGAATGCGAGTCACGTTGGCTGGCGAAAGCTGCGGGTAGACGACTGTCCGTCCTCGAACTTGGTGTGCCGATCATTTGTTGATATTGACCAGACCGGAGACGTGACGCTTGGATACAACTGGGACAAAACAAACTTTGTCTCACAATCAGGTATAATAAGTTCCCAATCTATAGTTTTATCTGAGGGTATAACGCGAAACGTGTATCAGTACAGCCATTTCACAGTCTCGTCGGACTCACGAACCGAACTTTTTTGACGTTTCAACGTCGTCGAGTGAGATGAGCTTTTTGGTCCGAGGAAGTAAATGGGAATAATATTTTGGAATAAACAAGAGTTTATTCCTATCCCGTTGTCTTCTTTTTTATTCATTTACGACCGACGTGAGACGCGTAAAATAAAAGGGGAATAAAAGGCAGCGAGGAAAAAACAGCACGATCTTGTATATATATCAGAGAACTTTTGACATTCCTGGTAGATACTAAAATTTTCAATTCCGATGCTCTTGAATTTTCGTGTCGCTAAAATTTAGGACCTGAGATCATAAGAATTTGGTATTTTCGAAATGTTTCTATCAATACCGTAATTTGTATATTTCGAAAACTTTGAGGGTCATGAGAATTTGAATTCTCAGATAAATGTCGACGATTTCTGAGAAATTGGAGGACTCAAAAACGTCCATGCAAAAATACCGAATATTTATTTAAATTCCAACGAAAAGTGAGTCTGTCCTCTTTGCCGTTCTTGACAGTCACCGCTTTGTAATCTCTGCAATCCAGTACTTCGTTGGTTAAATATTTGCACGCCCACACACATCAGTCTGTTGTCACTCGACCTCCCTGCCGCTTTCATGGTGTTGTTTCGTGCCATAGGCGGCAGCGTGCAGCCGACAGGATCATCAGTTGTGTATATAACAGATATAATCTCGGTTTGCTTAAAGGTGTCAGGTCCGATCCATCCACTTTTCTCCGTGACACGCACATACGAATATCATATCAGAGCTAAAATTAATCAGTAAACAAAAACACACCGTCCATACTTTTTGATCAACAGGCTGCCTGCAGCTTCTGAAGTCAATTTTCAAGTATGATTTAAACTTGATTCAGGTATAGGAATTCGTTCGAATTTTACGGAATAACTAAAAGTCACGTTATAACTGTCAAAAGACTTGTTGAAGTTCGGTAAGGTAAACTATGAGCTTGCGTAAAGTGATTTAAAGAAACGCGAAGCGGTGATAAACAATTTGAATTAATTTGAGGTTTTTGTAAAGTAACTTGAAACAGTCTCAAACATTTATGAAATCCCCTGAAACAGATTGTCAAAACGCATAATAAAGTGACTCGGAAGCATCCTTGAAGGAAATAATCAAATCCAAATAAGTGGTGAACGAGGCAAAAGCACCTTGGACACTTGGGATATGTTCCAGTTCACTGATCTACCACTGTTAAAAATGCGCTCATCTTTGCTATAGCGGCATTGTAGCAATTTAAAGTTGATTCTACAAGGATAAGGCTGTAATGTTGCTGCAACGTGAGGAAACGTTTTCAGAAAAGTGTCTGCGGTATAAGAATGAGAGTGATGTTGCGTAGCCAATGCGGTGACTATAACCCTCGGGGGAAATGAAGAGCCAGGGAATTTATATGAAGGGTAGAAATTGCATTTGTAAGATACTTATCGAACAAAGCCGATCGACTTATCAATCGGAAGTTCTCTCGACTATCCGCCAACGACTAGTGCAAGATTTTTTCACTCCGTAAAGGCGATTAACCCCGAGAAAATGTTGATAAATTGCCAATTCTCATGTGTACACCAACATCCACGGATTGATTGGAAGGAATGGTAATTTGCCGAGTGAAATATAGCCTTTCGAGGTAAAATTAAAGATACGTTATTCTATAAATTTGATTTACTTTTGCAGTCCTTTGATCTTTCGGTCATTCAATTTTTGATCCTTCATTCAACTGTTGGAGTAACGATACGGTTAAGAGGTATGTGAACCCAGACGAGAGTGTGATTGAAACCCATTCTTGTCTAGCAAGTTCCGCCACGAACGACAAAGTTGAATATCAAATCGAACGGTGGGTGTAAAATATCTAAGCACCTTGTAACAAGGTGGTACGTGAAATAGAAAGCTTCAAGCTGCAGTAGCGAAACCTAACGACTTTGCCCTGAAGGCAACTAGAAAACGTTCCATAAAATACCGTCGGGAAATCCTACCCCTGAATGCTTACAGATACCGGGATAAGTGAGAGTCTTTTCGCTTTAAGGATGATCATGCATCCTGCGCCTTGCCGCGAAGCCTTGATATTAACACCTCATATATCATTCAGTTTACACTCTGCGCAGTGCAGCTGACAGGGAGGTTACGCTATGTGTACATGTATATTATACTCCTATACATATACGCGGTGTGGCTAATGCCATGCAAATATTCGTGGGTTATTTGCACGCGTGCCGTGTACACAACCTCCACATATATCATACACCTATATAAGTACACACAGTCTGCCTAATTTCCCGCAGTCGCTAACGAGGGTGTCTCTCCTATCTTCTTATCTCAAACCCAGAATCTTCCACCTTCGAAAATTCAACCTCGCAACAGCGATCAAGTAAAATGAGAGACTGGGAAGAGTAAAAGCAATTACGAGCAAAAATCCTGGGACAATTAAGACGGCAATTACCGGTTACACTTGAATCAATTTTCACAGTGAGATATTATCATAGTATACCATTAATTTTTAAGAGTAATCCACAAACCTTGCATCTTCGTTGCAACGGACAATCTGAACACGTTGAAGCAAACGTTTTCAGTCTGGAGTTGGCAACGCATTTATGGTTCGGCTCCGAGTCCACCGTTCATGCGGTTCATACTTTGGTAATGATCGTAAATTCCGAGCTCATTGGGCAATGTTTCAAGGTTCAACGCGTTACAGAGGCACTGCACCAGCACCGAACACACACGACCACTTTGCTTCAACCGCGTATAACGTAGGTACATCCTACCAACCCTCTATCGATTGACATAAATTACTTCTCAACTATCTCCCGGCCGAAGGTATTCTGTGCAAAATTAGAGACATGTGAAATTCAGAAGGTATGTGAAATCGATGACGGTGCACCGTTATTCACACGGTGTGAAACTCCGAGTTATCTCGCCAGTCGTGATATACGTAACCTCGCGAGTTCTCGACTCTATGCGGTTCCAGCTCGTGAAGGTATAAAATACCGTGAAGTAAAGAAAACCTGCCCCACCTTTAAAAAATTTCATATTTGGGGACGACCGAAATCGGAATAAGAATTCAAAATCGACATCTCCCAACGCTGTTTAGCTTACTTCGTGACGTTTTGATCACGTATAAAACTTTTCATGGATACTAAACAATGTTCAGGGTTTCACTCGAGTGACATTTCAAACACATAAGCAGTCATTCAACACTTTTGCAAATTTTAATGAGCTGTATGATCACCGTGATAAAATACGAAAATTGTGTTGCGGGTTTGTAAATATCACTTTTGCGTTCCCTCGTCATTCGATCAAGATCAAGATCGTCACATGTGAGCTGCTTGGTTAGTCCATCGAGGCCTGAATCTTCACACGGATTCTGATATCATTCACTGAATAAAATTTCGCAATGAATGTTACATCGGCCGGAAGATCCTCGAGACATCGGATCGGAAATCACACGACGACTCTGCGGTCTGCAGTCACGTGATGAACTGAACAATTCAACCGGTGGTCACCGAAGCGGCGATTGCCGGTTGATACAATTTGTCGAGTCGTCGATGACCTCGGCGTTAAACCAATGCCAACGTGTGTTTCCTGTTTTTCAGTGTTTGCTACACTCGTCATGTGCAGAACGGTAGTTGATTGAGTTTAGGCACTTGGTAGTGATTCGGGTATTGATAACGCTCGTTGATACAGTGAGTATAATGTACCCGTGACCTGAGTTTAGGTCAACGCTTACCGGACACACGATGCTTTACTTTTGTCTGTATATGTTCGTGATAAATAGGCCGCTGTGAATTATGCGTAAGCATATTAGCGGCGATCCTGTTTCCGCATCATTGTCTACGAATATTCATGCACGTTGTGTCATACCGGTACGCGTAAACGGCAATTGTTATGCAATCGATTTTGGTCAAATATATGGTCAGAGTAACGTTGGTCGACGGTGATAACTTTTTTTTACACTTTTTGCACCGTTTCTTTATCGATTCTCTGTCTTTGGCATATCTTGGACGTAAACGAAACCGGCTCAAAATCAATCCTGAAGATTTTTAGTTACTACATCACGTACGGTTTGTTAAATAAATGGTAAACGTGTTTTTTATCAGTGACTTGAGATTTGACTTGGGGTTAAACAAGAGAAAGAAAATATAAATACGGAATGCAAAAATTCACATCCTGTGTCTGTTTGAATTATTCTGAAAGTCCGATTGCGAAATTCTTGAAATTAACGTTAAAAATATCTAGATCTTAACCAACGAGATTTTTCAAAGTAAATTCTGATTAAGTTTCGGTTTAAAATCACGTCATTAGTACGTACCTATGTACCTACACATTATTCGATGAGAAAAGTTTTAACGAATCGTGACAGCAAAATTTAACTATCGAATAAAGATAAGAGTACGCAAATAAGTCCTCGGCCGTTCGTAATTAGGGTGAAATGAACGAGTCGTTAAAAAGCTTTCGGAAAGAATAAATAAAGAGAAAGAAGTAAGAGAGAAAAAAAAAAGTTTCCGTTGAATCGAGATGAAAATCTCCAGCATCCAAATTACAAACTCAGGGTGATCTTAACCCCTGGCAGGCGAACAGCTGCCAATCAGCAGTAAGCTTACCAAAAGTTTGAGAAATAATTCGGAAATCAAATCAACCCTTCGAACAAAAAAGTTTCACGGGGCTCAGGCTGCTTCATTCACGCTCCCCAGGCGTAAGGCAGGTAACAACTTTTTTGGTTTTCCCAATTTCCCCTTCTTTCTTTCTTTCCTCCACTTCCCTCAACCCTTCATCCAATATTGAATCCATTGACTCTGGAACACAGCTTCTGAAAAACTTTGGCGACACTCTTAGTATAGGAATGTTTCATCCGAACACGATAATTGATTCTGGTTATTTAATCCGTGGTTAAACAAACTCATCTTCGACACTCGCAGATTGGTTTCATCAAGTGACAAGTTGTTGGCTATAAATTTAGATCGCAATTTTACCGGGACATCCGGATTTATTTACTCCCGCTGCGATGCATTTTCAATTCACTTTCATCCGCAGATTTACAGCACACATCTATATCGCATCTGCCCGTATATCCACTTGACAATATTCATCCGTTAATTGAATTTCACTGTATCTACCCTGCAGCTGCAGCGTCCGTCTAGATTCTATTTAGACTGATTGCTACAAGGAGTTTTTATCATCACGAAACTCGGTACACAGGTCTGACAGATATAAAGGATAGAGAAAACGTCGTTCCAATTCCACGGAGCAATTACATCTGTGATCATTGGCAGTATGCTGATTTTTGTTTTTTGTTTTTTTTTTTCACTCTTCATCCGTACAATATCGTTTTGTACCTCGGGATGTTTTGCTTTCTCTGAAGATAAAGCTTGATTCGATCTTATAAATTCAGTAACAATTCCTTGTGAGATTTCGACTAGTCATGGGGGGGAAAAAATAAGACAAGTTAGTTAAAATACCTGCACGGTGCTTTCACGCTATTAGAAAACTTTGCCGAAGCAACGTCGAAACGCGGAAGTTGGTTTCTGTTATTTTTACGACTTCCTGTCACCCTTCACCGCCCCCAGGAATAATATATGAGTGTATACTGACGTCGTCCGCTACCGGAATTTGAAATTGATTTGCCAGCAACGCGGTGATAAAAATGATATAGGTATAATGTCGTTGTGAAACAGCATCCTGTTAGGCCCTGACGTAGAAAATAAAACAACGAAGAAAGAAAGAGGAAAATTGAGGTAAAAACGAAGCTCGGATAATAAAAATAATAAATCCCTCACCTCCCACAATATTCCGGCACGAATAATTTGAGGACGATGTAGGGATGATCCTGCAGGTTACTGCATCTTATCTCGTTAAGCACTTGTCAACTTGAACCGACAGCCACGCAGCCACAGCTTCCGGTGAAGCAGGGTGATTAATTAAACCACAGAATGAGGAATAGCTGTCATTAAGGGAATTTCTGGTCAAGTAGCAAAGCTGCTTAATGGATTATAACAAATTTCGTATCCGCCTTTTTACCCGGAACTCGAGTTTCGCAACCATTTGGAAACTTCATTTGGTCGGGTTTCAGGAATTCTCAAAATACGTTTTTGTACTTGGGCGATATTCGAAATAGTAAAATTTCACTCATTTCATTCACGTGACTTTGAAATATGAAGCACGTTAATGCGTGCTAGTTACGATATAATGATACCATCAAATTTTCAAAGTCTTCTGTATTCCCTTAGAAAACCTTTGACTAATATTTCAGACCTTGGCAGTCTGGGAATTTGATAACATTGTGATGCCTTCAAAGAATCTCAGGTGATTTTGGAAACGTTGAAAAAATGGTGATCAAGAAATTACACTGTTCGCGATTCTGTGAGCTTTTTCAAAAATATTCAAAATCCTTTTGAAATTTAGTCGGAATCTCAATAACGAAGATTATTTTTAGAGAATTTCAAGAGAGTACGAAGCAAATTTGTTCGAGGACTTGAAAAATTTTTGTAAGCATACTCTTCGACGATGTTGAAAAACGTTTGCTGAATCCTCTGCATGAGAATCCTTAAGGGTGTTTCGACTTTGGTTACGTTACTTTTGTGTTTCTAAATGCTTATCGGTAAAACCATTAACAGGGGTATCCCGCGAAAGTGTTTGAGGGCAAACGTACACTATACACACAGGCACACGCAGTCGTGTATTTCGAGATTATCAAAACCACGACTCTACCGCGATAAGGGATAAAGGAGGTTTGTTTGGGCCAAGGGTCACATAAACTTCCAATTCTAATCCTTCGAAAATTCTCATCCCATAAAATAGCTATCATTTTAGTCCAAGTAAAATAGAAATTAACGATATCATTATAATCCCAGAAAATTGATCAAATTTTTGCATCGAAGTTGGAACTTGGACTAGTTTAAAATAATTCGTGAAATAAAAATCAATAATATTCGACACAGGTATAACTTATTGAAAAACATAGACAGGTTTCTTCGAATATTTGAAAAAATCATATGCAGCGCATGAAGAATAACATTGTAAATTTACTTAGATCTGTAGAACTGTAGAAAAAAAAAAAACTAGTTTAATACGGGATGATTTTTTTTTTATAACGGAGAGTTGTAATGAAACCATTTAACTGAATTGACTTTTTTACGTCTCCTCGAATGAAAATTTTCCTCGCCCCTCCCCCTGATTATCATAATTTAACCTAACCATTCTGAGAAAAACCTCTTGGATTTTATTCTGTCTAAAAATCGTCGCTGAGTTTCACTCTTTGACTTTCTACGAAGAAAAAAAACATCGTGCTCGGTGGAATAAAATGAAAAATACTACTAGTGAAATAAAATTGATGCATCGCTGCTTTGATGTTGATAAACTTTAATGAGGGTTGGAATTTCAGCGCAAACGCCGTTCTTCTGTTAATAAATAATATCCGGAGAGCCCATGCTCCGAATTCAATAACATGGAATGAAAATGATTCTAGAAAATACAGAGTGACAAACTTTGTAATTGCCGTGGACAAGCCACCTCGCTAAATCTTGTCGCTGAACAAAAAGCCTGGCCAAAAATTTTCAGGCATAAAACTTTGCTGAATTCATGAGCGTTTTCCCCATTCGCATGCTTATGTTTGGCAACTGAAAGAGGACAGTCGCTGTATAGCTTTCGGAATAAGAACGAAAGCTTGGGTCGAAAGGTCAGGCCACTCTCGGCCAGTGATTACTTCTCCTGAATAGAGGGTTGATATTTCACGTGGGTACATGAACTCGACTTAACCGGTCTGTTCACAGCCCTTCATCATGTATCAATTAATCAAACTGAGGACAGATTGATAACCCTGTCGGCTACGCATCCTCCGGAGAGCGTTTGATGAATTGTTTAATTCTACCGGATGGCGACGGAAACTTCCGGCTGGAATATTAATCGCAGTCAAGAAAAGGAACGGAATAAATAAGGGATCGGGATTCGATTAGGCCGGTCAGAATTTCCACGGGTTGAAAAATGGGCATAAGCGATAAAGGGGGGAAAAAAATTATTATACTCGATTGAGTGAAAATAACAATGAAGGATGCGGATATCCAAATTCATTGGAATAAGGAATATTGAAAAATGTACGGTAGGCGCAAAGCTTCGTCTAGTATGTATATTCGAGGGTGGGATGATATCTCGAACATTCTAGAAAAGGGTTTGTGTCTTGGCTACGTGAAGTGTCGGTAACGGAATCTGTACCCAGAACCTACTGTATATAGCAAGTTTATCGACATATCTCCTTTGTATGTCTACTACCATACAATTTTCACTATCTCTGTCACTTATCTTCTGCTAACACTAGCATCTAAACTTACTTTACACAGCCAGTTCTGAATACAGATTCCTTTACCGACACTTCATTTAGCGAAGACACGAATCCTTTTCTAGAATATTCGAGATATCCCCCCACTCTCGTAATACTTACGGTATAATTCGCGTAAATTTTGCATCTTTCGAAAAAGTAAATTTCTGATACATAATCATTCGATTATTATTCTTTCATAGTTTTTCTGTTTTTAATACGAAGTGCTTTCTTTTTGAAATTCGCCTTTTCACGTCATATTTATCATCGTGAACATCGATGAAGATACTGCGCTCGAAGTTTCTCGAACATTCTCACTGAACAGTGTCGGCAAACGTGTGATATAAAATTACAAAGTATAACACACGCAGTGAAGCGTCGGACACGACTCGTGTACGTAAAAACTCAGGCAAAACGCGATGCAGAGGCAACGAGAAAGTTTTAACGTAAAATTATTATTATGAAGTTTTAAACTAGCTTGTTAAAAACTGTCCTTTTTGCAACCTAATACATTATCAACCTTGCAGGAGTAGGTTTATCACAAAGAGTAGTAATCATTTCGAAAGGTCGTTTCTACATCATTTCCCAGATCAAGTTGCCTGAACTTTTTTCCCCTTGAATCGATCATATTTCTTATCAATTCTTATTCATTTGTATCATAATTGAGTGAATACATATCTGACTAATACCCAAGGGGATGCAATCCTCTTTGTCCATCCTTAAAGAATAACCATCCGATCGATTGGTGAAAAAATATAATTATTTTCGCAAACGAAACATCGATTCCATTTACTCCCTAAGTATACAAAACCATCATTGCGAAGCAATTATTTTCACAATTTATTCATGTACAAAATGTAAAATTTCTTCAGAAATAATTAAGGATTTACACGACTAGAAGAATCTTATTCCTTTTACGATTCAATCTTAATTTTTTTTTTCTAAAAAAAAAATTGGAAACTACTTGTTTTTACGCCCCGGAATTTTTTCTTCGACTTTCGGGGTTCTTTGATCCGCATACAACGAATAATACAAAAAATATCGCCGTTGCAAAGATTCTCGAATCTTTGAACGAAATTGTTTTCTGCAAAGCAAGAAGATGAAAAAATAAGTAAATTCAATGTTGTAATTATCTGACGATGATGGTGGAGTAAAAAATTGCGAAACCAAATAAACAGCAAAATACGATTTCGCTGTTCGGCCAAATTATTTTTCCAAGTGAAAACGACGGGCTATTTTCGCTGGACGGATCTTTTTCTCCTGGAAAACGAATCCTCGTCCCATTTCGTGTTCGCGTGTTCGCATTTTCGTTTTCGTCCGCGGTTTCGCCATCACGACGGGCTTCATGGGGAACATAGAGATAGATGCCAGTGGTGGTATGGATTTTTCGAACCGCCAGAAAGATAAGAGAATCGAAAGCCGGCAATGTCGCAGCCGTTTCGACCGACAGGCGTGGTGGTCCAAGCCCAGCTGCAATACCATTTTTTTAATTCAATACGAATCTTTGGATTCCCAGCAATCGTTCGATTTGAAATCTATAATAGTTTGTCTTTAAAATCGGTTAAGGATTTACAGAAAAAAAATAGAAATCGTTGAAAGCTTGAAGAAAATCGTAGTAGAATGACGATAAAAAAAAATGAAAATACATAGATGAGACAGTTTTTCAGACACGATAGATTAAATTAACAATCCTCACATTATATTTCTATATATTAAACGTGTAACGATTCATTATTTCGTCAATTACTAAACTTCGTATTTACTCCATCGACTTAGTGATACGTGCCCCGAAAACTTTCTGGTTGAAGAAAAAAAAAGAATAAAAAAATAACAAATTGCATTCAAGGTACCGTGATGAATTTAATATAATAAAATAATGAAGTGAAAACTTTCTCATTCCTCGTCAGAGATCCTTTTCTTCTTGACTATAATCTAGCGTCAGAATAACGACCCGCTGAATAAAAATTGTGTCTGAAAGTAGAGAAATTTATATAAAGCACGATGCCCTCGGGTTAAAAAATTCATGAGGATATCACGAGCTTAGATAAGCCAGCTATTACTCTTTCGTTCGTTATCGTAAGAATTAGTGAAGAGAAAAGGAGGAGAGAAAGGAAGTGTTGATGTTCAAAAAGAGGAGACGGACTCCTTGGCTTGCAGAATTGGCAAAGTGGCGGGTACCGAGAGGGGCAGGTATTCTTTACAATTTACGAGATGAAAAGCTCATTTCAAACTTGAGGAAAATTTTAGTATACATATACATACATATATATGTGTGTGTATGTGTGTGTGTGTGTGTGTGTGTACGTTGTATACATTCTTCTTGTGAAAAGTTCTCCAAGCGTGAGGTCACAGGGCACGGTTAAGGTTAGGTGTCTACTTTATATTCAAAAATATACCCCTGATACTAAACACTCTTTCATCCCTTGTCTTCCTCAATGTCTGCTGCAGAAACGTAACCCTCTGAAAAATTTGCCAACAAACTTGGCACAGCTAGAAAAAATTTTCTTTCACCATTCCGTCGCTGAAAAATCATTTGAGGAATTATTTGTTACGCCCAAATACATCATCGTATTGAAGAAAAAAATTTTAAACTTATTAAAATTGTTAGCAATCAAAGTCGTTCAAAATCTTGCGAAGTATTTTGCGGGTCTACAAGACTTTTAAAATAATCTTGATCGCGGATACCGTGAATGATTTTAATACCTTCGGCAGTTTTAAACAAGTGATATTATCGGCGGTAACCGAGCAAAGAGAGGTTTGAAGAAACGGGTATATTAGAGAAGAATTTCAAACCAGATGGCATAGCGAAAGAGTAGAGGACATCCATCACAGGCGTGCTTCATCATCTTGCTGAGAGTGACGCGAGCCAAAACGTGATGCACATAAGATTGGAGAACTTTACTTGTTCAACACTATAAATATATGCGATGTTCAGAGGCGGAGTTTTAGAAGGCAGATATTTTCCCTGCGGCAAGGAGATGCAAGGAAATGAAATTCCTAGGATGCGGAACGCGCGTGGCCGTAATAGTGCAAAGGTCGATTCGTGTGAGATTTCAAATCGGTCAAAGTACCAAACATATCACGGCGCAGACACCTTCGTGATGAAAAAATTTAATTATAACAATGCTGATATGAACCAGCAGAGGTATTCAGAAGTATGTGTTTCCAACGTTACAAAATTTTTATTAATTTCGTCTCGAGTGCCACGAAGACTAGTGAAAAATTACCGGTCAGACCAAAACAAGTATGATAGAAAAAAAAACTTATGGTCGGGGCGCGTTTTTATTTTTCTCACTAGCTTAATTCTCTTTGATCACTTGTGTAATTTTAAGCTTAAAAGGGGAATGCGAATTGGACGTAGCTGTGTGGAAATGAAGTAATTTCATTTTATCTAAAGGTTGGAAAAAGCGGTGGAACATCTCGTCACGGACCTTTAAAATAAAAAAAAAAAATAAAAAATTAGAAATACCGTTACAGATAAAAATCAACTAATGTTACGTATAGAAACGGGGTTGCGAAAATGATCGGTCTTCCTAAACCATTTCAATCCTGCAACAGCGTTCAATGACAGATGGAAAAGATACGCATCTCAGGCACCTGCGAATTCATGATGATCCATCACAGAACTTGAAGTAGAAATTTGCGAGAATTACTGTGAATCCCTGAAGGTGAACCCTGAAGGTGAACCCTGGGCTGTAAAAAGAAAAATATCTACCACGGTGGCCCATGAAAGAGTCGCATGATAGTGAAAATATCGTTCCATAATTCACAAAAAACGAATGTCGATCAGCCTAGTAAAATCTACTCCCGGTTTACTCGTTCCGTAATACAAACTTTGATCAGAACCATGAAATTTTTCAAGAACTTATTGTCAGCACTAACACTATACCCATAACCGTTCCACCTTGGTACATCAGTTTGAAATCCATTCAGCAGCGTTACTCGAATCAGGGTATTTTCGACGCTTTACTTCCCATTGATCAATACCAATCCCGAGTTGGTGATGAAACATTTCATACGCGTCCACCGGACGTTAAAGGAGACCGTTCATCGTTCAAATTCCAAATTGCAGAGGATAGCATCATTCCTCTTGCTCGTTTCTCCATAAATATATCCTCGGAAATCTTCCCGGTTACGTTTACGGCCAAATGACGTCCCAGAGTTGGCGCAGTGTTGCATTGATCCGAAAATTCGACGCTTAGCTGTATCCGTCAGTCAAGATAGTCTCTCGATTCGTTTCATTTCGTAGAAAGCTGAGCACCGGAGCGAAAGGTGATAATCGACATCAATCATTGCACACCGTTCAATAACTGCAATAATAATCTACGAACAGTAAAAACTCTATCGCAAAATTTATCCCAGTCATGATTCCTCGAGTTTCAGAGTATAGATTTTACATTAAAATCCTACGCGGGTATCAAGACGAAAATTTTCTCTCCGAGAATTGTATTGTATCAAAGGACGCGTTGAACCCAAACATCGGCCTGACCAATCGCTAATCGTTACGGTGCCGAGCCTCGAGAGCCGGGCGAATTACGGTGAGCCCACACAAAGTCAAATCCGAGGGTGGAAGGTACAGTCAAAGTCGTATCTAAGGTGAGGGGGGGTTGGCAAACCGGGGGAATCGCCCAGGGCGGCAAAAACGAAGAAAGCGAGTTGGCCGAATGCGAACACATTTGACCAAGATATTTTACTTGACGATTGCATGTAAGAAAATTTTTTTTTCTCAACATATTCGCTTCACATGTTCCTGGAGGTTCTTTCATGAAATTGTTCATCTTTCATCATTGATGAATGAACAGAGTTGAGAAAACGAGTTCTCTTGGGATGAATAATGTGTCGTTTGCTTATCAACCCCTGACAGATTTTGACAGAATTTTTGTGTAGCTTGATTTTTTATTCGAATAAATCACATTGAAGAGAATCTTTTTTTTTCTCTCTCTTCATAAGTCGTGCAGTTTTTCAAAACATATTTTTATGAAAATGCTGGAAAATTTTGCATATTCAATTCGTTTCTGAATCGTCACGCAGTGAATGTTCATTTCCAAATGTACGATTTCTATCCGTTAACCCTCGGAGTGTACAACTATTTTTTCGATCATGTGAGATCCAGTGTTTTTTTTTCACGGTCTACCAGTTAAGAACTACTTACTCGTCCCATCAACGTGAAAAAATTCTTCGATATTCCTCAAATATTGTAAAATCAATCCGCCGTAGTTCAAATGTCTCTTCGGAAATATTAAATGATGGAAAAATATTCCTGCAAAATTGTCGTTTCTATGAAAAAAGGAAATTATCTGAAACAATAGTAGTTTTTAAAATTTTTCAGACTTTGGGTGAAAATTTGAAAGAAATTTGCGTAAAATAGCGATAAAGTCGAAACTTGAGAACAAGATCCGATACATCCTGTGTGTTCTCCGAAGTTGAAAGATACTATAATTCACAAACGAGGAATTACAGAAATCGATTTTCACCGAGTAATTCGATTTTTCTCATTCGCAATATTACAAATCATTTTTCGCCAGATATTCTTGCCATTTTTCATTTGTCTTTCTTATTCGAGCCTTTGCCACCTGAGTATTTACCGCAGCATCTACGGTCCATGAAATATCTCAGATTATTTAATCTACGATATTTCTTTCTCATGTATATGCTTACATACTAAAAATAAATATCATATGAGATTTCAAATATTTGCCGTTCGTGAAACAATCAATTCCAGTACTATTATCGCAACGTCTGCTTTTCTGAAGTACCCGAATGAATTTCCAGATCTTAACAGAAAAAATCGAGTTGGCAAATGGAATAAATTGGTATAAGAGGGAGGCAGTCTTAGGTCTTGCCCCCCCCTTTAAAACATCCTAGATCCGGCGCTGGGATACAAGTCAGGGGTATGAGACTCTGCGCCAAAACCAAGCTGACATTGATTTTCCACCGCAGAGGATATCGGCCAGTAAACTACGAGGCAAATCAGAATTCAAACACCAACGTCAACACGAACTCCAAGTCTACAACGGACCGTGGCCTTCGAGCAGATAGGTGGGTAGGTAGGTACCATGGAGGCCAAAGATAACGAGAACTATCTCATATGGGGTTTCAACTAAAGACACTTGCACCAAAAAACGATGGATAGTGATTCAACATGTCACCAGAACCGCTCCAATAGCAATCAAGGTTCAATCTGATTGGCGCTTTCCTTTAAATATGAAACCTTTGCTACAGCAACGCCATCTTAATTGTACTCGGGTGCGGGTAAAAAATCAGAAAAACTAAAAATTAGAATGGTCAGAAATCCGAACATAAATATATCGAAAAGTCGCAATCACGAAAGAACGAAGTGGTGAATCTTCAGTATGCCAGAAATAATGGAAATAGAATATAAAAGTATCGAAATTTGAAGTCATACAATTTAGAATACACAATTGGTGAAAATTCCGAAAGGCCATTAGCAGAATGAGGCAAACAAAAACAAATAACCTTCGGATCGATCGTAAAGTAGAATTTTCATCTATTCGAATGCATAAGTGCGAAGGATCAAGAATCAGAACGGTTAGAACTCCGAGTAGTAATCTCATACAAGGCTTGGAATACAGAATTGCAGCATGTCGGAATCGTCGGAATGAAGAATCGCAATATATCGGAAGAGTCGATAACTCATATCGTATTAGAAGCCAAGAAATATAAGTTTACGATATCAAAAGTCGTATTCAATCTTTTAATGAGACAAAAATATTGCAGATAAAAAGATACGCCCGATGCAACTAAAAATTTCTTTGATTCTGTATAAAAAACATTTTGCAAGTCAAAATAGATTAGTCGGTTACTTTCGGAATACCGATCTTTCCGAATTGTACGATTCTGAATAACGACCCTTCTACGTTCCGGATATCTGTTTTCCGCCGTTTCTGGATGATCAAGTTCCAACTTTTATTTTTATAATATTTGTACATTTGAAAATACGAAGCTTTCTACAAATTCGTTCTCTGAAACATTGACTCTGTACATTATTAAATTCTGCATCTCTGAATTCTCGGATTAACGTTTTCCGAAGCAAGTGGGTTCGGATAGTAATAAAAACTCTACTAAATACATTTTAGGTAAGCTGCAGCTTTTTATCGGGTACCATTTGGGACTTAAAATTTCTGATAGCATCTGTTCTGTCATACTTGTTAATCGAGTTTATTGAATTCGGAATCCTGGCCATTTTGACTTTCGGTTTTTCTGATTTCTTACCCCCACCCCTCAACCAGACTACCAGAACTTTATCCTGAGGGTGCATTTCGTGGTCTGACCCACAGGGCTGAAGGGAGAACTCTCATCGGATTTCCACAAACTTTTCCCCAGTTGTTATTAGACGCGGTAAGCAGAGCTGAGGGCTTTCAGTAAACTCGTCTGCAGCAGCTCTCATCGAGTAACTCAAAACATACACCATAGAACTGGTTCTTCGCGTAACGCTCTGCAGACTAGCAAATTAATTACGAGATTATGTAGGAGGTGAACAGTTGTAATATGGGATATGGAGAGGTTGGCTTCTATGGTACTTTGAATGGTGGAATGGTGAGTCTGCTTGACACCCGGCGAAGTATTAATACGAGAAGAGGAATCAGAGAAGCGGAAATTTTGGTAATTGACTACGTTTCTGGCGAGCCCTTTGCACGAAGTTATCCAGTTTACAACTTCCTGAAAATGTGTCACGGCATAACGAGGTGGATTCTTGATCTCTAGTCGGATTGTTTCAGTGAACACGTTAACTTCGACTTCATCATTTCTTCGAATTAACACTGCGTTCAGTTTAATTCCTCTGTATCTCTCATTTCCTGGCACTGAAATATGGGATATTCAAGAGCACCGGATGATCCCTGCAACACTTCCGGAAAGAGAATTGAAGTTCGTGCAGCTTGACTATCCACCTGGATTAATCTGTAGGTCAGATTGATGCGGTCTACCTATAAGTCCAGAGTCAAGATTTGCTCAAGACAATGCACACAAGTTATACGACTGAGCTTTGTAACGATCGTAAAATCCCACGAAGTCATTCCGTTTAACACCATGAATAGATGAATAGGCAGTAGTAGTTTCGTTACGTAATTATTTCATGTAACAAAGGGAATTCGAATGAAATCCTCGAGTCCATTTTGTGTGAAATAAACTCATTTTTACAAAATAGTCAGTGATCTGAGTCAGTTGTACGGTATGTAGCTGGATATAGATTTTTGCAATTTTATGATTTTTCAATGGTTCCAGCTGTTGCATCGTTTTGATATTTGAGGGCGGACTGAATTTTAATTGATGAGTGAAATTGGTCAAGTTATGAAAGCTGTGAGCGACGAAAAGACGTGAAAGATAGGTACTGGAAAGCCTGTACGGTATGTCAGACAAGTGGAGAAGAGACAAGGGCGCTTTGCGTCAGTTATAGTTGGAAAATTTAATCAACTCTCGTGAGTCGTAAACTGACAAGCTCAAAGGAAGGAAGTATTTTATTTAGCGACGATAATAATAACAATCCCGTAATATCGTCGCTCGCACTTTGAATGAAACGTTTATACCTAGTCAAGCTGCTACCGAATTTAACTACCGAGAATCGCAACGCATAAAATACCATAGTTGACGATTAAAAATAATTAAAACATTCAGGCACAGAATCGTAGGATAGGTCTGAAGTGCTGATTAACAATACTTAACAATAAGGGACGCTACGTAATACCTGCTTTAATTTGAAGCTTGTGCGACACGCAGGATTGTAAGTTTCTTGATACATGTATAGATTTTCGTAATTAGGATATTTGACATTCAAACCATGCAGCAGGTTAGTCTAATTGATTGCAATTTATTACAATCAAAACTCATAGCCATTTATTCTCGCTCGATAATTGACGTGTCAATTCGCATGACAGCAAAATCGAGCTCAATTTGTTCACACACTGTGCGTCAAATAATTCGGTAAAATTTAAACCAGGTCATGTCAACTGTGACAGACGGCTGAATGCAAACCTCGAGGCAGTGCATATTCAATATTTCGATTCCAAACGAGAAACCAAGCAGAACGCAACCCATGAAGTCGATTTTTTACCGACCGCTTCACCAGTGATCACGCAAAAATGGAGAAAATAGGCGAAATCCGTTGTTGAATAACCGTAACCACCAAATTCCATGGTCTGTGCTTCCGTTCATTGGACTGACACAAAATTCAAATTCTACTAGAGAATAAAAACTGTTCGAAACGTGCAAAACGATATAAACTCGGGAACATTAACAAGGAACCCTGGATACGTTGACCACTCCAACTCCGATCGAGTTCACATAAATTGCAGTGTCATGTTTCATTATCGAATAGAAACATTCCAGCGTTGGTTCCGTTCAAATCCATCAAGCGCATCAAGAAATCATCCCCTTTAGTGCCCAGCTTTGGGAGTTGTTCTCACCTCTCTAAACCGTTTATTAAAAAATATGAACGAGATGAAAATGGAGGGTCGACCAAACTACGGTTCCTCGTGAGTCAACGATTCCTTTCAAACATTTGCGCAACAGGAGGTAAGCTGTACCAGCCAAGCGGAAGTAACCCTGATAGTAACGCCAAGGGAGAACAGGGTCAATCCGGAACTTTGGAGGATGCGAGTTGACTGGAACAGGGGTTGCACTTCCCTTGGGCTTTTCAGCACAAGTGATTCAGGTACGTCGGGTGGTGATTTGCCGTGTAATTTGTGACCCAAGTGGTTGTGACTATGCAGCTTTAGGCGCTGTATGCCGGATACTACAACCCCTGCACCTCGGGGCAACAGGAAGCGGCGTCGGCTCTGGGCCTCATGGGAGGCTGAGGACCGTATATTTGTGGCCATGGTAATCCGTGCCGAGCAAATTACCGGCCTGGTTACCTACCTCGCGCACATTTCCTATCTCGTAAACTATCCCTCACTCCAAATCACACCTGCCATGCTGGTGGGGATGCTTTTGAGCCCAAGGAACCTCCTTTTAGTTGAGGTCAGGCGAATCGATGTCGAACACAACAGCAACAGCGACGTCAGCATGGCTCGGAATTGCCCTTAGATAGTAGCTAGCGAACCGAAATGTTGGAAAAGTCTGACTCATTATTTTGATGAGATCATATTTGATCTGGAAATCTTCTGAATTAGTTTAATATATGGATGATGAGCTCGACTAAATGCTCAAAGTTGAGATTTTTGTTTTGGCGATAAGCTTTTGCTTCGAGTGAAACTTCTTGTCTTCGTGAATGTTGTTGATCAAGGTTGTGAATATTTACTTCTAGTTAGGTCAGAGATTACTTGGTTATAATAAATTGAAGTTTAATTTATGATTGATTAATGGACTGATTAAACTGATTAAACGGAACATATTTCATTGCTAGATGTCTCCTGTTCGACTGGGAAAATTAGTACGTTCATGGGAACTCGTTACAGGGCATGAAGCGTAGGTCGCGTTTCGATTTTGAAAAATCTTCTCTGTTTAACCCTTCACAAAAATGAAGAGACACATTATGGCTCTTTGAATATTAAAGTCAAAACGATGGTTTCATAGATATTGCAGTTCAAAGTGGCGTTGTTCGATGTATCGAAGTACATCAGAGTTTCTGTAAACTTGTTTTCCAATAACTATTCTTCAAATCGCCGACAAACGTTACAGGAATGGCTCGGAAGGTCATCGTTCGCTGACCGTGTCTGTTTTCATATTTCACTTCAACCGAAATTGATTACGTCGATAACAGTTCAGGCTAAATTAGATTGGGCTAGGTTGAATTAAATTACGTAAGGGTCAGAATGTATTTGCGGTAATGCTATTAAACCCTTGATTATCTCCAATTCAAAAGCAACACTTCTACCGTCTCGTGCATTGTACTTAAAAATTTCAGAACCAAATATCTTCGTAACCCTTTTTTCGCCAGAACAGTAATCACCGGCAGTAAGCAATTCCTCGGCATCAGATATCGCGATTATACTTCGCTTTGACTTATAATTCTCACCTTTATATCCCAGGGATTCCCCTCCAAGCCCAAAACAAACTTCTCAAAATTCTCGCTCCTCTCAATTCTAGTGTCGGTCCGACTGACGGAGGATTTCTGTTCCTTGGCCCTGCGAGTCTTCCTCGATTTTTTCTCTCCTTTTTTTCATCTCTAACCCAGCCTCACCCCTCCTCCCACCCTCGTGACGTAGAGATCACAGTCGGAACACTTTCGCTGATACCAGCGGCTGACCTCATCAAAGATTCATTCCGGTTGATGCCGCTCAAATTCGTCGAGCCGGATTTATTCCCCGACTTTTTACGCTTCCTGAACCTTCTACCGGGACCCACAGTGGCAGTAAAGTTGACCGTTTAGACGGCGGCTAGCTTTGACTTTTATCACAACTTTTTTTTCACTTTCATCTTCTGCACTGGATCGTTGTCGAATTGGTATCTCATCATTAACTGCATCTTAATTCATCCTAGACTGATCATCCACCGATTAATAGTGAGCTTTCGATTCTCAAGATCATCAAGAGTGTGAAACTGTACCCGAAGTTTTTTTTTTTTTTTTTTTGAGGAAATTTAATGGATTGAAATTAAAGGAAAAAGCCACTAACTCCGCACGGCTTTCTGATAGACATTCATTGGTACACGATGAAAATGGATGGAATAATGGCGTAAGTCTAACGCCACATTTGTGGCGAGAAGGAACATTAAGCCTCAGAGCTTAGTTTGATCGAGGAAATTGTAACGGCACAATGAGCGAACCGAAATATGCTAATTAGAGGGCCATAACTCGGTTACAGTACGCATTAACAGACAATGTCTGGTTTGGCCTTAATTGCCCGTTTCATTGTCAAACACAATGTTTCCAACCGCATAAAATTGCTCGTCTTACGTCAGCCGTACCATTTTTCACGTTGGTTTAAAAGCTCGCTTTTAATTTACGGCAGTTGCAAAAATTCATCGGATTCTTTCGCAAATTCAGGTATCTATTTTCTCTCTTCCTACAGTTGAAGGAAATGAATACGGGAGAAAAATATCAACGCAGGCACACACGCACTCGCTGCCAGTGTCATAAATCTTTCACAGTTGTTACCTAATCCGATAGCTTTGATGAAAACGTGAAACTTTTACGAAATTCGATTCCCAGTTACGATGAAAAAACAATCGATTTCCGCTTTCGGTTTATTCTTTTCGGTTAGATTTCATCTTCCTCTTTACTCTCTCACAGCTTACAATCATCGTTTTCAGTAGTCCAAGATCGAAGAAGACAGTGAGTAGTCAGATTCAATAAGGCTTTGCAAGTTCCTTTGAAACTTGTTTCGAACAAAGTTCACCGCTCCAAAAGCGCTCGGAACTATGAAGTATGATCAGATAATACTACATCATTACAGCACAATTTTTGAAACGCTATGAAATTTTCCAACCAGATTCGTAACACACATCAAAGGACTATGTGGCGAAATTTTATCCTCGATGATTGAAAACAGCTGATTGCGATAGCTTCTTCCGAGTTTGAACCGAGAGAATTCGAAGAGAGAAAACGGAAAATACTCGATGACCTCGTACATTTTACTTGAAAAGATTCCCGGTCACCACTACACCCAGCTTAATTGGACCTCCGTGTACCTCTGGGAGAAGCGAGGTTCGACCGAAGCGCGCTCGGAGGATTGGAAAAGGGGTGATGAAAGCGGAAGAAAATACTTGGAGCCGTAAGTCTCAGAGCACTCGGGGTTGAGTCCCACCGGTAAAGAAGGACAGGGTTACAGATTCGCTAATTTGTTCGCTTTGAACTTGCGCCGAACAAATTATGCATCATTCAACACCTTCTCTCTTTCGAATGAGTCGCTGTGAAATCGCCTTGATCCTTCTCGACGCGATAATGTTGCCTCTCAGTTTCGAAATCTTCCCATGCGAGCCTGAATCGCTAGACACAATGAACACCCAGACAACAACGCGTCACTTGCTATTGATTCGAAAATGATGCGTGCAGATTTGAAGTAGCTAAAGAATCAGGCAACTCGGATAAAAAATCCTCTGGTTTGGGTACACTCGATGTTTTTCGAACAAACATGCTTTAGAGATTAATCACTTTTCTGCGGATCCTCAACGAGTTGGAGAAGCATATTTCTTGGTTTCATTGAAAGCACGCAGTGTGATATCCTCGGTGAACAATGAATTTCTTTCATTTAGCTGGCTCCAGCTTTTGTGGTTCGATATCAATTTCCCCGTAATTGGAAGTAAACATTAACTACCACCACGTCGATGTAGGTGAGAGGCTTCGGTTGAACTGGATTAAATGAGAACAAAACTGCAGGATCATTTCTGAAAAGAAACCGATCGGAATGCAGTGGCTATATACTTCCACGAAATAAGAGTATAACTATATCTTAGTGAAAAGAATCTTCCTTGGTAAAAAGCGAAGGAAATCCGCGACTCGATCTCGGAATCAAGAATCGAACCTGACGACGAATGAAAGAGGAAATAGTTCGTACTTTTCTTGCATAAGTGAACAAGGAAGTCCCTCCGGCGTTGTCGTGACTAAAAAATAACCGTTGATCATAACCAAATCATGCAATCAGTGGTTCAGTTCAGCGTCGAAGAATAACGGAGATTCTCTCAGAATCCTAGGTACGTTCAGCGTGGGAAAAGTGAAGAAGTAAAAGGTTTACCCTCCACGACACGTGTATTCGCTGGATAAATTCAAGCGTAAATAAATACCAGAGTACGCTTACCATAACCATATAAGAGCGTGGCGAATGGATGGGATGTTGGCACCCTGAGCTTAGTCGTAAAGAATTTGCCCGAGTAAACCTCCCTCTCTTTCGCTCTCTCACTTTTCTCCCGTCATCCCCATGGCGTTATTCCCCGAGTTAACCAGGCTGCGCTGCGTGCTACCTCCACCCTCATAAATCAATGTTTAATTATAAACTAGAGTAGACGCACTTGCGCGTCGGTTAAGGGGTTAATCATATCCCATGGTGGTTTCGATCACTTTCCTACTTTCACCAACGATACCCATGGTCTGCATCCACTTCAACGCACGCACACAGTAACCGTTGGTAATGCATCCTCTGACTTCGTTACCGACACATTGACCAGGATTTCGTTTGTGGAGCGGCGACGAGTTCGCAACTTCGTTTCCCTGATCTCGTTCACGGTGCATCGTCGTCTATCGAAGTTTAAACCCTTCCAACTTCTCCGCCCAGTGAAATCCCGATTCTAAACAATTCGCAACCAGTCCAAAATCAATCTTTGAAAAACATTGTCCAAAGGCTATTTCTCAGGACGTCACTGTCATTTTATCGCGGAATAGCTCAACGGTTACTGCTGAGGAACCCATTCTCTACGGGCACCATTAACGATGATGCAGACAACCTTTAGTCTCGGCCGAACGCTTGCTTATTGCTCAGATACAATTGTACCATCGAACAATTACCGTTCGAGAGTATACGACCAGGACACTAGGACCAGGGTATCAACGTTTACGATTCGGTCCAAATGGTACCATTGCAGTCTGTGCGGTCCGACGGTATCTCTACGTTACGTACGGTCACCTTCTCGTTTTGGGCACTACATGGAACACCATTAAAGATTAACGGCTTTGAGAAAAAAAAACCTAGAAGTTGTCTAACGGCAGTTTCTGAAGAGGCACGATAATCATTATTCATAGCCAGTCAGGATTAGCTATCTCCTAGAGATACAATCTATCGAAATAAGCTGTCCAACCATCCTGCGGCAGGACAGAGTTGGATGAATCGCCAAAAGTCTGACGACATTGTGAGATGCTATTGAATCCGAATCGAGCCAAGTTTCCTGATTTTTGCAGGAATCGTTTCACCGTCATACGGGACACTAACAATAAGATCGGTGTTCAGAATTGAACAAATATTTCACTACCTTGACCTATTGTTGGAAAAAACAAAAAAAAAAAAAAAAAAATAGAAGGCAGAGCGCGAAACTGCTGTAAACAAAATTATGGTTCGCCAAGCCTTAATCTGCGTCACTCCTACGTCATGTTTACCTCGTTTCACGTTATTTTTTCACAGTTTATTTTTACTTTTCACCCCTGAAATTGCCCTGCCTTACCTCCGCAACCTGCCAGTCAAAACCCTCGGCTTTACCTACTTCAATTTGTCTGATACACGAGTCGAGAAACTGTTGACACGTGACGTGTTGGCCGCAAGATTCGCGTATCCTTTTCTGAGAACGTCGCAATTTTCAAAAACTTGGATGAAGTGCCGGTGCAAAGTAGGCAGTGGAAAAGTTTTTCAACCGAGTATATTAACATCGTGAAAGAATTCGGACAAGGGTTTATAATTAAGCTTTTTACGAACCCAATTCCTTCCAGTCCGCGGGCCAATTTTGTCGGAAGAATTAATCGACGGTCGGTAAAAATAGAAACTTATGCGAACGAGTTCCGTCAGAGAATTGGAGAGTTACGTTACTGATTGCGATCGCTGAAATAAGTCAATTTTTTTATCGTTGAATGTAGGGAGAAATTCACTCAACAAATTGAAACAATAACGGTGTACCTAACAAGACGAAATTGATTAAGGTGGGCGCTGTAATTAGTCAAGAAACAAAGTTCCAAAGTTGCGATTGGATGTTGAAGATTATTGTAACTCTGAGTTCTGAACCACGGTTCATCCTTCGATTTACGATGTTTCGAACAACGCATAGACTCGGTGCTTCCAAACGCTGGAAAGAACTCTTCAGTTTCTATACAACCGCAGGTAAAAGATATTAACCATGGATTAAAAACCGGCAATTTCATAGCAACTAAGGTCAATTATACGCGAGACTTTGTTTTTCTCAAAACTGACGGATAACGGCAACTGCGGTTTTCTTTTCAACGGAGCTTCTTTTTTTATCATAGAGTCTGAAAATTCTGTTCAATCTTTGTTACGACTTTTCTCATTTTCTGCTTCTTTTCTCGTCAGTTCTCCCTTCAAATCCCAGATTCTTAATTTGAAAAATTCTCATTACGCGATAAAAAATGATCTACAGAAGGTTGCGGAAGTTTTGAACTTGGAGTAAAGAAAGGATTTTATTCGACAATGCTAACAAAAATTTTAATACGTTCATGTTTTAGTTTCTCTTCGATTCAGCTACGGACGAATCGATCTTCGTCTTTGGTATTATCTGTTCAGTTTAACGTTGCGTACAGGACATTAAAGTCCGTGCTGTAATTGCATCGTTGCAATTCGCTGGTTTAATATGGGACAATAAAACTGTGCAGTAAAACAATCCATTGCACAACTGTGAATAATTATTTTCCCGGCATATTTAATTATCGCACGAATAGGCTCGTTCGATTCTAAACGTCGAATCACTTGTTCCAACAAATAATTAATTACGGACCTTTCCGTCATGCAGATGGAAAACTTCAGGCTACCAAATTACCAGCTACTTGCGGAGGCCAGTTGAGAGGATACAAAGGGCAAATTAACCTGCGCTCGATTGGATACGGAAGCACAAAATGACGGTAGGAAGTGGAAACGGTGATTGGAGAGTCTGAGGTGCCGTTATTGTAATTTACGACCGGATTAACCTGCGCCCATAGACTTTTCTGTACACCAAATTTCAATACCTTCCAGAATCAATCGCAAGGATTTTACGATATTTAAGAAGAATGCGTAAATTTTGATTGCAGATTTAAAAACTCTTCGGTAAATTCCAAAATAAGCGAAGAAATTTGAATCGTCTAAAGAGTTGCCATTCAAATCCCTTAATTATTTCAAAGGATTTTAAAAGATTTTAAAAAACTTTCCGTGTTTCGCAGTCTATTTTTCTTCTTCAGCATTCACTACACTATTCTTTCAGAGGAATTTCAAAAAATTTCAAAAGCAATCATAAAATTGTCCCTCAGAAAATCCCACCACAATTATCGAGAATAAAATTTAAAAGTATCAAAAATTAAATTGAGCTCAATTAAATAAATGAAACTCATTTGAACTAATATTTGTACACATATCGAAAAATACGTAACTTACTTCACACGACGATCTCTGCGGATATGGATATAATACATCGTGTACGTGATACGTAAAAACGAAAAAGACCTGACGGATTAATTCGGTTTGAAATTCGACGTACCGGGTGGCAGCTGAGCTGCAAAATGTCCCTCGAGATTAATTTGACACATGCGATCACACGTACATGTGTATAATAATACGTGAATAGGAGGTAGCCGTAATTTCCGCGTTGGAAATCAACAAATCCGCAAAGTAATTGGGAACGGCTGAAATTATCGAATCAGATAGAATGGCCGGCAGGCTGACGGGGCGGCTTTTCCATATCCATATACTTGCTTCCCTATGCATAATACCCACCCTATATACATAAAGGTATGTGTATACATATGGTGCCAGAGTCTCGCCTGCAGTGCAGAATTTGAATAGCCATCGGTTATCGAACGTTGCCTGATGATATTTGGCAGAGCGAAACCAATAGGACGGAACGTGGATTGAAGACCAAGTGTTTGCAAGCTCTTGGTGTTACGAAGTCACGCAGAGTCTGGCCGACACAATTTCCATTATGTTTCGTGATTGGTCAGTTGAATTGGCCGCGAGGCAATGATGAATATTGAAAGTCCACGCGGCCGAGTTCGATAAACGAATTTTAAATCGCAGATAAATCGATTAATTTGCAAATTATCTGAGATGAAAGAGAGAGAAAAGCTTTGAAGCTCTGCTTGTCGATGATTTTTGACTTTTGATTTTTTTTTTTTTTTTGTTTTTCACGATCGAAAACTGTGCAAAACTACATCTAGATTCAAAAATAATAAAAGTTTCTATTCAAGTTTTGCTCGATTTGATAAATATTATAAACCGAGATCGGGAAATTTTCATCGAGAATAGCAAGAGTTACGAATTTTCTCAAACTTTAGGTGACTTCAATCGTAGCCAAAAATTGCCAAAAAATTTTCACCAAACTTTTCCATCGGAAATGGTAAATCAATTTCTTCGTAATTTCTGATGCAATATTTTTTCAATTCGCATTATCGAGCAATAACAGAAAACGATAATGTGAGTAATAAAACTGACTAGATACGTTTCTGCAGTTTCTTTTTCTTTTTTTTTTTCCAAACGGTAAGAGGTATGAGGATATGAAAACATCTCGAGTAAAGCTACCGAAAAATGGAAGACGAAGAAAAATTCTTTGCAATATTTTCCACGAAAGTACGCAAATTTCGAAGCTATTTCTGCGAGAGCTCGAACTTTCCGCATTGAACAAAAATACATTTCGAAATACGTGAAAGGCGCTGCGCGGAAGTCGTAGTGGGAAAAATAACTTGAGATGGAAAAGAGTCTGACATCGCTGAAAATATACAGAAGAGCGTGTACCCGAAGTTTCATTTTTCTATCGATCCCGTTGCATTATCCGACACGTTATGGGCATATATAACCCAGCTGTCTATTGTCGACGTAATAACGTGCCAAAAACATCTGGAAGCTGATTTTTCCAACGCTTTGAGAGGCTTCCTTTTGTTACATATATTGCACGAGCATATATATATATCCTTCCTGCAACAGGATTTTTCCGCTTCGTTTTAGCCTCGGCTTCACTCCCTCTCTTCCTTTCACCCCACAAAAGCATCGCATCGTGTTGCAAGCTCGTTGATTTTACCCCGCTACAGCCACTCCTGTACAGATAAATTTGTCCTCATGCATTTTATCGCGACGCTCTTTGCACGGCTTTGCGAGCTTTCGAAAAAAAAAAAAAAAAACGAACAAGTAGCGGTAAATAGAAGAAAATTTTTCACAAGACAGTCGCGTGTAGAATAAATTCGCTGCTGAATATATATACGTATATATATATATATCATCGTACGATTCAAAAACTTTTTTCACAGTCTATAACAACATCTTGAAAGTATTCGACGTCCATTTGCCTAAGTAAAAAGAAAAAGAAAGTGCAGAGACCAGACGATGATAACCGATGTCACGACCTTCAAGATTTCTTAATATATATATATGTACATTTGCGAAAATGAACTTCAGCGATCCGTAGGTTTGATACGATCGTTTTAAAAGCAAAGTTCTGCGAAACTTTTCCGTTTCCCACTCGATTTTCTATGGTGAGGGAATTTTTCACACGGCTCACAGCCAGTATCGCGTAATTATTCGTCAGCCATGCTACGTCGAGCAATGCAGAATGCATTTGCACGCTCGAATGCGCGGAGAAATTGATCCGTATCACCATCGGCTGATCGAAATTGCGCCTGTTCAGAGGTGCCCCAGGTTCATCAGGAGACCTAAAATTGGAGGAGGGACGTCTGACGGATTCTAGCCATGCGCCTCACGAACGCCCCGCCGGAAAGCCCGACCTACAGGAATTAACTATGGGACATCCAGCGCCGCCGGTTTGTTTCAATTAGATTTCATTGACTGATTGCAGTGACAAAGCCGGCGCGTTTTAACGTCGAATTTGATTTCGAAGCCCCGCTTTTGTCTCTTGATCGTCCTCGTTCCCATTACTCCGTTTAATTAATCATCGAAAATTGAAATCGGGACGGTGAATCGCCCACGTGAATGTAGGCGCGTGCACATCCGCAGGTCCCCACGCCGGATTTGATGAAACTAATTGCATTATACAATATTACGTACGATGCAGGATGTAACGAAATATTCGAGTAAATGATTCCTCGAACCGATCGATATTCAGCACAGATAACACGGAGTTGTGTGAAGATTCGACAGTTGAATTTATAAGCGTTGTCAGAAAATCAACATGGCCGCCGTTCACCCGCTTGCGATTTTATTTTTGCGATTAGATCCTTCTCACCACTTTCTAACGACCTAGCGGTACGTCATTCGACGCAAAATAATGGCAAGAACGGTTCTGTAACGATTTCACCTTGGACCGAAATACCAGCGATGAGTATTCGGACAAAGAAATTCACCGGCTCGTTCTCCAGGGTTATAAAATTCGACAAAGCATCGTGCAACCTACATCCTATCGACTCTTCGGAAGTTTCAACGGTTGGTAGTAAACAACTTTCACTTCGGGAATGATAAAACTTTGCTCATTGAGAATAGTTTCAGCTTGCCAAAACTCAAAGATGCAAAGTCGAGTTAGGTGACGCGGTCACATCGATCGATGCAAGAAAGTGGAAGACACGGTCGTCTCCTGTAGTTCGTTTTATAGTTACTGATAAATTATGCGTACCAGATACGGTCGACCTTGCCTTGTTAAATTACTTTTCATTTTCTCTCTCTAAAATATCTGTATATGTATATATCTCTCTTTCTTTCCGAGGAAGAAGATAAAGAGATATTGTTTAATTACAAAAAAATTCGGGACAGAAAAATAAAATGCAAATTTTCGAGCACTCCGGGCCTCCGCAGTTGATTTAAACCTGTCCGTTTTTGGATGTTTTGTAATTAACGTGAACACTGTTGCAAACCCAATTTAGAGGATATCCAAATTTGATTATTCCCCTGAAAGTGCTGGCCGAGCGGGAAATTATGCATCAACGGAGAAAAAGGTGGCTCAATATTGTCATACATTATGCGATGTACCTGCCGTCGTGCAAATATGTGTGTAATGTTTGAACGAGCGTTTGAATTATGACGTTGAAATCCATGCGATGTAATAATTTTCAAGGGTACTTGAAAATATCAGGTTATTTTAACGGTCGTCAAAGTCATTTTCAATGTTACAACGCTGAAAAGTGCGTTGAGTAAAAAAATCATCGACGTCACGAATGCGAAGTTGAAAATCAACTTAAAGGGAGGTGTTGAAATCGCGGCAGGGAAATTTAAGGCCTGAAATTTGAACGTTGAAAGCCGCTGGTGTCAGGCGTATTTCTTGTTAGTTTGCATTATCGAGCAAACATATCCCGCGACACCTTGAAACATTTTTTGAATTTATAACCCGCGGGTTTTCACGAAAATTTATGTGCGCCATATACATCCGCGTTCATGTATATGAAGATATGCCGCGTTTACATCTAGGCAGGAATATCCCACCTTGGTAAAATGTATAAACGTTGATGGAAAGTCAAGACTCAAAAAGGACTGTTCCACGGCTCTATTTTGTCATTTCGTCGCCCCGGGCGAAGTATCTCGTAAGTATTCATAAATTTTGAGAGATATCCGAAGCACCGTTGCGTTGACGCAAAAGCTCGCGAAAAAAACTGCAAGCTCGCATATATAAACTCAAACCTTCATTGTATACCCACCAAGATTTTTTTTTTCTACCCACGCGCTGTTTCGCTAAGACGATATTTTCCCTTTTGAGTTTGCCTAATGTTCTGGAATTTCGTTGTCGAGAAAATCTTCCGATACGTTTTATTACTAGTATTATTATTACTTATGTAGTCGATTCCGCGACGTTCAGGCTTCACGGTGCTGGTCCGAAATGTGTCTGTTGATCGACTCGAAGTTCTTCTCAAACGACGTAACATTTCCTTCTCGGTGGAATAAAATATCTCAACGTTCGGGGAAAAATAACTCCGAATCCAAGATTCGAAATGTTTAGTTTCGCATCGTTCTAGAAATAGCTCAATTTTTTTTTCACCGTTCACAAATAATACAGTCGTAACAGTGAATTTAACCTTTAACAAGAACAGAGCTTCGTTTTGTTTATTGCTTATTCAGACACGTGAAATTGTTCAAGATCCCGTAATGTCCCCCATTACTTACGATTTCTATAAAGTTTTATTTGTTTGTGCGTGTGTATGTTTTTTTTTTCTGTTTTCTTTTTATCCAAATTTTCCCAAGACCTCCATTCGACGAAATTGATTTAGCTTGAAGAAATCGTTGAAGTTGGAAAAGTTGGAAAAGTATCGGCACCTACCACCTCAAAGATGCACTTTCGGAAACGAAGATTGGATACCTCGTTGGTTGGATAGCTGCGACGCTCGAGAGATGCGCCGATATCCGGTAGTGATTCAGGAAGCACTGAGAAAAGCTCGATAATTGAATGGCCGAGGCGTGACCGAGTCGACCGAGACTTGATACGGTTGGTTATTTCACGGATCCCAGAATGCAGTGCTACACTCGACGACAAAGTCGTTCAAGCCTTGTCAACCGGCGACGATCCTGATTTTCGCGATACGAAAGCTCCGGCGATTCCCCAAATTTACAATAAATAAGTTCGCAAAGTCATGGTTCTCAGCTTTAACCAGTTACACATATTTTTTTCTAATATTATATCCGTAATAAAAAGTATCGCGTGAAATAGAAAACAGAGAAATTTCTTCTTTCTCCCCTTTTTCTCCGTCAGATGGTGAAAAAGTGACGGTAAATAAAGTTCGCAATAGTAGAGAGAAAAAGAAATTGTTTTATTCTCGAACCGAAGCACCTTTTTTGCCACACGTTCGACCGGGACTTGAAGCTATTTTTTAGGCTCGACACCGTGAGAGCTTTTATTTTTATTTTTGAAAAAAGAGCAACGAGTTTTGATTTAAAAAATTGATAGTTCGAGTCGAGTCAGCCGAATTCGTGAATTACTGACGTTCATCACCGCGAGTGTGTTTATGCATTATTTGCAAGTAATCACGAATCCCTGAAAGCGTTTCATGACGCGTTGCAAGCTCGACGCTTTTGACCCGAGCAAACCCGGCCATTAGCATATGACCGCATATAACATTGATGCGATGCCCTATTTGCTACTGACAGTGGACACGCTGTTTGGCCGAGTCAAAGGGCCGCTGTGGGGAGAACTTCAGATTAGTTATACACGAATATGCAGTATGTCGAATGAAGGTATGTGCGCATCATTTTGCCCTGGATCTGACCCTTGACCTGCCGAATTGGGCCCGCGATTTTTTATACGATTGTTCTCACTTCGAAGGGCACCCGGTTTTTTTTTATTTTAGAATTGTTGAACTCGATTTGAATTTTCTACAATTTTTTAAAACGATTTTATCGATCGACGCAATTTAAAAATCTGAAAAATCGTGTGTCAGATATCAAAATTCCTAAGCTTATAAGCACCGGAGTGGAGAATTTTTTTCCTTTTCGCTGTTTCCAAGCTTTTTTCGGAAAAAAAAAACGGTAATAGAATTGATATTACAAAAAAAAAAAAAAAAAATACATGTCACTTTTTCGGAACCGTTTTACGACTTGTGATTTTTTTCAATAGCACGATAAAGAAGAAAAAACAAATCTTGGAGAAAACTTGGAAAAAATTTCAAAAATCCGTTGTGACGTATAGATAATTTTCCAGCAACCATCCATAGTAAAATGACTCCCGCTTTTAATTTTACGAACCTGTTTCTTTTTTTTTTTTCTATGATTACAACGCGATTACAGTGATTACAAAATGACTAAACCTAAGGGGTGGTAGAATCATTGCTGTGGTTAATTTTAAAACAAACTTGTCTGAAAATCTCCGTAAAATTTCTTGAAAAATTTATACTTCTCGTTTTGATGACTCACGATCGGGCTGAAACGCTGCACAGTTAACGTAATATATCATCTTGCTAAAAGTGTTTCAAGTCGCTTCGAGCCCGAAAGGTGTCAATTGCTACTTACCCAGATACCTGTAGACTATGTTAAATATAAAAGACAGAATACGCGAAGGCCGCGGCTTTCAGAATTTGAATTGTAAAAGGCGATTGTTTAAACTAGCCATTCATCCCGTTGCACTTGGAGTTACGCATGAATAAAACCACTCTGAATCACGTCTCACGTGCTAAGATTCCATCTTCGCTGTCCTTCTGAAATTATTTCTCATTCCGCGCGGAAGCGGAATAAACGAATAAATATTTACCAATGAATTGAATAGTATTTCCAATAATTGTACCTGCGACATTTTTTTTTTTTTTTTTCTTACATTGTTGCTCATCAGCAATTTATTCGTCGATTCAAGGTGGGATTCATTGCCTTTACCGATTGTCGGATATTCCGTCGTGTCATTAAAGGAGATCCAATTTATCACGAGGATCAATCAGCACCGCCTATCCCAGGCCTTTCATTATTGAATCAAAGCTGTCTTCTCCCCTTGAAATCGCAGGATATCCGAAAGTTTCAATCGGATTTCTCGTAGTTCAAAACGTTTGTATCAGAACTACCGATTTGTAAGAGCGAATGAATGATTAATTGACCGGTACGAATAAATTATCGAAGGCTAGAAAATCGTGCGGATTACAACTTGACTTGACATCGGCAGACTTTGATGCGAATGGAAAATTTTTCACGTTCCTCGAAGTAATCGATGTTGCATCGATCGTACGAAATAATCCCAAGTAATTTTAGATTCTTCGTGTTTGAGAAGAGAAATACCGAAAAATGAGTATCAATTTTATTATATCTAGTTTTGAAATTGAAAAAATTTTCGAGACTCCGTCAATTTTTACTTCGGTAAATATTGAAAAAGTAATTTCGTGAAAAACGTTGCACGCTTACGTTCAAGAGTGGCGACGTGTGATACTTTTCGAGTTGTTGGACGTGCTCGCTGTTTCCGGTTGCACTTCAGGATCGGAGAGTGTTCTGGGTCAAGTTAGGGGTCTTCTTTTTTTCCATCTCTTGATTTTTTTTATTTTTTTTGCTTGTATTTTTTCTCCATTGCCTCGGTTAATTAACCCGCGGACTGCGCCACGAGACAGCTACACAAGCCTTACAGCTGCGGTTTTGCAAAGTTCAGAAATAGCCCAAGTTTGATTTTACCATGTTAAACAGACCGCAACGAAATCTGACATACCGAGGTCTCGTCTCAGCCAGACAAACTTTTGTTCGCAACAGAGTTTAACTATTATACACGACACGTGCGTAGCATGCATTTGCAAATGTATAATGTATGTGTTACACAAACGGTCGTAGATACAACGTCGAACAATTAGACCGGAGTTAACATTAATTGCGAAGGAATTTCAACTTTACCTGTGCGTGCAAAGTAAACAGGTACAGTTGCCATAACGTATTTGTTTGACGAAAAATTGAAATCATATCAAATTAGTCAAAAGTTCATCGATTTTAAGACTTAAGCTTTTTTTTTTTTTTTTTCGGTCGTAAGTTCAAAAAATTGTTAAATTTCGTGACCTTATTTTCTTCGAAAATAGCGTTGTTTTCATTTTTTTTTTTTACAATTGAAACCGCGACATTGAATCGAAAAAAAATATAAAAAAAAGAATCGCATATTTTAGAGAATTTCGAAGGATTGAATTCGATGGGGAGCTTTTTTTTAACACCGTCGCTTTTAATTGAACCGCGGGATATCATATCACCATTGACATATATCGAGTATGTAGCAAAGCTTGATCGTAAACAGTGTGTATATTAAAGAAATTTTGTACCGGATTATCATAATTCCTACTTTGTTTATGCCGCACTTGACGTAATCAAATTACTTGACGTAAATGAATTTCACTTAATCGGCACAAATTTCGGGATATGTTGCGTGTTTTTTGAAAAACTGTATAGTGTTTTTTTAATTTTTTTTATTTTTTTTTTTTTATGCATCGATTATAAGCGATGCGCCAATCTTTTCACAAATAACAATAACAGCTCAAGTTGTTTTGTTTGTTTTATTTTCTTATTGTTTTGCGCCGACGTTAATAGACGAATACGTTTTTTCAAATATACTTATCCACGATCACTGAATTTTCTCTTGTGAAACCATGCAGGCTATTTTACAAAAAATAATTGCAATATTACCTCACCAATTTTTTTAATGACAACAGAAAATGTATGTTTTATCACCTTCAGAGTTTAATCAGGATTAGTTTCATCATAAGGTGACTGTGAATATATCGCGTGATTGACGGATTGAATTATAATATAAAATTGGCAATGAGAGGTATTGAACGAATCGGAAGAAAAATTCTACGTCAAAACGAATTTCATTCTATCGTCGAGCGAATTAAAGTAAATGCCAATGTTGAATTACAGAATACTGCTGATAATAAATTGAATCATATATCTTCGTATTCCTGTAATTGAAATTCATGAATATTCAGTGGATGAAATAATTTCAGAAGCTCTTTCACGGTAGATTTAATATCAAATCGATAATCTGAGTCAGATTATGCTTTTTATGAAAAATGGTGTTAATTACGGATAAAGGTTAAAGGCAGATTATTCGAGGGTGGAAAAAAAAGTCTCTCGAAACTGACGACAGTTGTGTGAAAAGTTGGAAACATTCGCAATGATTTTGCAATATTTCGCTTTAACGATTGCATCGGTATTTGCATGTATAACAGTAACTTCTAACGTTGCGAAATATCGTCATCGGCATTGGGAAAAATAAGTGAAGCTTCTATTTGCAGGCGTAAAAAAAAAAAAAAAAGAAAAAAAAAATACTACGGATTATTTCCCACGTGTAAAGGGAATAAGAGCGAGATGATTACAGGTTGGAAAGCAGGAGAAGCGAAAAGCGGAACGACTAGTAGAACAGCTTACAGCAGGTGAATTCTCCTCGGCGCTAATAATCTGCAAGTATTTATACATAATATACATAGCTGCACGTGTAATCCGAAGCTTGACCCCATGCGGAATAACAGAAATACAGAAATGAGTTACGTTCTGCAGCATCCTCGTTAAAATCTCCGCGCGGTAATTCCGCTGGCGTATTAAGCGAGTTGATGCCAAAAAAGAATATATATTTTTTTTTTTTCACATTTATTTTCAAAGAAAGAAATTTTATTCAAATACACGTTAGTTCAAAGTACGTAAATTCAAATGTAAGCTTCGATATTTTCCATTCAGCCAATTCGTTTCACATGATTTGATTAACCCTTTGAGTCTCAGATTATTGTGCCGAGTCAACTTTTATAACAGGATAGTATTCTCGGCTTATGGTATCGCTGATTACGAATCTGAAATCAGATTTCAAAAATTCAAGGTGGCGGATCCAATATATCGGAAATTTAATCAAATCAGGTCAGAAAAATCTATGCACGGGTTTTCGGGGTCGCTGATTGGATTCGTCGTACGGAATTTTCAAAATCTGATTTCAGATTCGTAATCAGCGATATCAAAAACTTTCAATTCATGTGAAACATGTAAGTATATGTGTAGCGGGGTAACTTTCTCAGAAATGAATTATTCCTTCAATTCGTACGATTTTTTCCAACAAATTTCTTTCCAGCAATAATAATTTACATTATATCGCAACAATTACTCTCAAGCATTGAAAACCTTTTAGTACATTATCAGAAATAACAAAAAACCACAATTAAATATTTTGAAAAGTTCTCTGAATGTACAAAAAAAAAAAATGGATATAAAATAGGTGGTAAGAATACTTACCACTATGACTAAAAGGGTTAATATCACAAATTCACCATGATATAAAATCTAATTACATAAAATGAACTCCCTAATTGGTCCCTAATATATTCATACACCTACCTACATTGTAATATTCAAGCAACAACAACGAGACTTTATAAATTTTTCGTTTTTTCTGTCTGCTGAGAATTCACAAAAAAGTAATTCCTGAACCGATTTTCTCTCTTTATCTTATTACACGTGCCGCAAATTTCGAATCGGCGGTTATTCAGCCGAATTAGGGATAAAGAGGGGGTAAAATTGTAACGTAAAACGTTGAAACGAGCGAGGATTAATTCGGTCTGTATAGTCGTTCGTTACGAATGACGGGGCGCAAGGAAAAAAAAAAAAAAAACAAAAAAAAAAAAAGGAACAAAAAAATAAACTAATAAAAAGGGGGGAAATAAATGAACCAAGCCAATAACGTGCATGAGCTGAATCTGAAAATTGTTGGCCCTTTCGCTGGCAAACCGCTTTATTACACCTGACCCAACAGAGTGGAAACGAGTGGACGTGGCGATTCTTTTTATCGGGAACTTTCGTTCCAAGCTCGTCGATCGTCGATGGGAACGTGAAGGATAAAAATCCTTCGTTGTTATAAAAAGCTACTAAGTAACTAACCGAGGCTGGAAAGACGAATATAACAAATACCTATGTTTTGAAATAAAATACGAGGAAGTTGTAAGGAGCTTATTAGAGTGTCGTTGAGTATCGTCGCCCGGCTGTATTCGGATTACGAATGTTCGATGTCGATTCTCGGTGTAACGGTTTTCTTTTTTTCCCAATTTTTTTAAACACATTTTTCAAACCTTTCTTTCAATTCTTTCATTTGTTAGTTTTGTTTTTTCTTAGTTCGCGTTTTACGGCAAGGCGAAGCTTTTTTTAAAGCCCAGTTTTTACGCGGCTTACACTCTTCGGCCTAGCGTCGCTGGGCACATACAATAATCAGCTTCGCCGTCTTACTTTTCGTTCGATTTTTCACGTTTTATTCGACCGACTTACTTTACGCAGAAGTCACCGAAACTACCACATTAAAGAACAGCACTCCAAGTTTCACGAGTAAATTGTTATATATTTTCTCATATTAGATAAGATACTTTTTCCAGCTCTGAAAAAAATCGACTCGACAAAGTTGATAAGGGGGGGGGGGGGGGGGGGCTAAATTACCGCGTCTGATATGACATTAATAAATGATGAGACGAGATTGATCCAATCACTTAAATTACCGGACTTTTTCTTTCGTTCATATCACGCAATCCAGCTAATAAGATTCGTACAAAAATTCTCGAACCCGACGATTTCTTCGGCGTAAATAAAAATTATGAATTAATTAGTGTTTCAGCTCAACTCAAAACGATACGTTTTTGGTACTGAAAAAATTCAAAAAATCAACGCTGAACATTTCCATAAAACGAATGATGAACGAGCTTTTGCGGTTGAAAAATTGTGTCAGATTCTTTCAACATTGAAGAGACACGATGTCTTGGTTCCATCCAATCTTTCGAACTCGATTGACAGCTTTTCAAGCTTTATTTCACCTCGATATTACGCCGACGCTTTTTCCGGCAGACTGTACGCCCGACAAGAGCTTCTAAGCTCGTGCTTTACGTTCGTGTAGTGTAAAATTCGAACGTGAGGTGGTGAACAGGTTTTTCCACGGAGGCGTGTGTATGAGAACCTATGACAAACTCACGGCACCCCGGGGAGCAAACAGTTATCCCGGATTCGCCGCAAGCTCAGAGTCCAGCTTTGGCAACTCGTCGCACTGTAGCCTTCGTAAACGGGAGTTGCGGTTATCCAGCCTTCGGGGTTTCGCTTGCACAAAACGATCCCCGATATTCTAAAAAATATTTAATCACCGCGCTCGCCTCTTCGGCGTGTCGGTAATTAAAATCCCTATCGCACGATGACCAAATCATTAACGAGCTTACCTTTCAACGTTCGGAAATATCAGCTTTGAAAAGATTTCGCATTGCGGGAACTTGGCGAAGGCATTTTTCCACACGTACGAATTTTTAAAAAGAGTGTCCAATTTTAACACCGGAAAATATTTGCAAAGAGTTTATGCCGCTGCGCGGTGTTTTTTTTTTTTTTTTCTTTTTTTGTTTTTAACGTTTTTATTTTGTCACCTTCTAACGCAACGCGATAAATTTCTTAGCTATTCAACGCATTTCGTATTTGACAGTAAGAAAATTTGGACATATTGCAATCACGTGACTTGTAAATTATCGATTGAATAAATCGACCGCTTTTTTTTTTTTTTTTCTTCAAATTACAACCTGATTCTGGGTTGTTATTTTTTTAATTTTCACGTAAAAAAAAACAGTATAATGTAAAAAACTGAAAGCAGAAACCATGTGTAGATAACCTCCAACACTTCACGTTACCCTAAATTAAATCTTGTTAATTTTCCGTTGAATTCAGCATTCAACAACGCATTCCAGAATATTCACACAAGCCGAGAATGTGTAGAAATTTAGTGAGGTGAAAATTTTGGAATTTGTAAACTCTAGAGTATAAATTTCATTCTATTTAACAAAGCGAGCTGTTTTCGTGAAAGTTTCCTAATTACAGGAGCCTGGGATTACTTCTCTGCGAATTGTTACCACGGCTTTTATCATGTCGTAGAAACAGCCTCGATCGGACTTTTCGATATCCGCAATCGTAGAAGTTCAATTCAATCACCCGCAGCCAGTGTTTTTATAAAAATAATCGGAATAACCATCGGAAAAAAATAAATCCGGTATAAAAGGGGGATGAGTGGGGAAAAAAAAATAAAAAATAAAAATCAACTACAGCCAGACCGAGTGTAATGAAGCTGCAGAGCGGAGAAAAATAAATTGGCTAGAAACATCAATTAGGAGAATATGAACAGATGGTAATTCGTTTGACCGGCTTATATTTATTCGAACAAATTCACGTGCGTCGTTTCATTAATTTCACGGTTCCTTTAACCCTCAATATTTTCTTTTTCCCCAATGCTCCGTCTCTCCCTCCCCCTCCCTTTTTTTTATCCTCGGATAACATATTCCTCCCTTTAAGATCAAAGAGAACGAAAATATGCCTACTTTAATAATATATGTTGTAACTCAAAGACTCGGGCCAATATTCAACTAAACATCCGTGTAAACGGTTTTACTTTTGGGAGCATGAAAGCCGTACGTAATTTTGAGTATCAAGTTCGTCTTACATCGCGTGGATTCGAAACTTGATCGGCTATTCAAACTTTATAATTTTTTTCGTCTTTTTTCCGTTATCCTTTTACGATTTAAAAAAAACTGGTACAACGAAACCGATCGTGAACATTGAAGAAATTTGAATAAATCGCATGATTTTTAGATACAGAAACGAGCATTTCATACGGTCGAATATCTTATTTTCACACACATCGTGATAAATATTTTTCTCAATGCATATACGATGCATTGAATTGAGTGAAGCGACGTGCTTTCGATATTGATTGAAAAAAAAAAAAAAACACGTGTGCTTTTTCACGACAACTGATCTGAAATCTTTAATAATTTCAGAGTATTCAAATCACTTTAAATTGTATTTATATGAAAAAAATTTTTATCCTTCTCGAATGTTTCGTCTCGTTGGATTCCCTGACCCGAGACCGATTCGTTTTTACCACGGTAATTTCAGTGCTTGCAAAAAGGATCCTGGATCGAGCAAGGAGCGACAAGAGAGAGAAAGAGAGAGAGAGAGAGACGGAGAGAGAAAACAAAGTGAAGGACGAACGCGAGGGAACTCCTTGATTACATTGTCTGCGGTGAAGGACTAGGTAAAAGTAAAAGGGTCCTTGCAGCGAGTTGCCGCATCTTTCCCTTAATTCGTGACTTTGAAAGCACTGCCCCGGGTTTCCAGGGCACCCGGGAGCTGACAAAGTGCGGTTCCAGGACGGTGCGTTCGGAAACTACACACAAAGGGACAGGGAAGGTACCCGCAACGTTAACGACGCCATGGGATCAAGGCGACCACAGCTGGCGAACCAGCGAGCTCGTTTAATGCCAGGTTCAATTCGTACGATCAGGAGGGTGAACCTCCCTCTCCGTTACCAGAGCGAGGACCTCCGGATCGAACTTTATTCGGCGATTGTATGCAGCCCGAATCCCGTTTGCAAACAGCTATTTCATTTCCGTTCCTCATTCTCGACAGTTTCGCGCCTCGATGGCCGGGACAGGATCTGGTTTACGCCCCCGCGCAAAGTCCCCTTGTATACCGATTCTACTTCCGGATCCGACTCACCGATCCACGAGGACCTTCCGAATAGAAATTTTGGTTAGTCCTGAGAGTCTCGGAACAAAGTGTAAACGAATTAAACGGAGGACTTTTATTCGGGGTAGATTTTCGAGGACTTGGAAACTCAAAACGGTGATAGGAAAGTGGCCGAACGTTTTTTGGAAAATTTTGGAAATTCGATTCTCGAGGATATACGAATGTGATTCGACGGTGGTTTTTTTACCAGCGAAGTTAGAAATTACAATAATCAATGAATGAAGTATGAAATTATGAAAGTTGGTACACAATTAATTTTGAGATGGCTAAATGACTAATAAAATCCCAATTAACAAGTCAACAAATATTATGACAACTGTGAAAATTTTTGAGGTTACGTTCATGACGACGGATAATTTTCTCATTAGCAATTCACGTTGAACAAACGGATTATTTCGTTACAATCTGCTGTGGAAATAAGTTGCGAGTTATGTTTTCTTTTTTTTTTTTTTGTTACAGAAACATATTATCGTCGTTACGCGTTTCAAATTAAATGCCCGTAGCGAATGATTAGAAAAAAGATGACTAAAAAAAAAAAAGGAAATGATTGTACCGATTGAAAGCCGTCGGTTGAATTAAAAATTCAAATTTCGAGATCGTTCGGACGGATAATTTAAATATAATACGTTGCATCTCCGTAGTAATCCGAAGAATTGAATCAGCCCTTCCTCCCTTCTAGCCTCGCGGTATTTAAATGCAAAATGGGCTTTACTTTACGCATATTAACGAACGCCCAGGTACAGCTGGAATTCCGTCGAGATCCTTCGTCCTCGACAGCTTTCGATAAATACGATTTTCTTCTCCACCCTTCGAGCCCTGTACAATCACTGATTCTATGCTCACCGGAATAGGAAAAAATACAATTATGAAATTTAATTTTCCAACAAAATCGGACCAAAATCAAGCATATCGATTCCATTCCAATGACAAGTATCGCAGTAATTTTTTCCGCGAAATTCGACATCGTTAAAACGAAAATGATGAAAACGTGTGTAAATCAGGGATACAGTTTCACGTATATGTAAAATGAAATTCAATTCAGCTCGATATAAAGCCCGAGAGATGAAATCATGGTAATAAAAAAAAATTGAAAAATGACTGCGAGAGCTGCACCACGTACGCATCCGGATGCTTGGCCCATTCGGTTTGAATTTTAAAATTTTTCTCACCGACGTAGAGTCGAGCCTCTGCTCAGCTGTTAAATTAAATTTACGAGCGTCAGTCAGTCGCGTACATGAGCCATTTATATGGGGCATTCTTCCGGCGGCATTCGATTCGTTCGACTGTTTCGAATAAAGTTGCTAAAATGAAAATTTTCGACGTTCGATTTCCCTTCCGCAATCATTTACCGTTGAGCTTAAATTACACAAGAGGCACTTTTGTCTTTCGACGATTGTTATCTTTTAACTGTAACCACTCCGAGAGTAAAAAGTCGAGTTTTTACTACACGTCCACGTTTCAAGATCCATGGAATCACCTTCGATCATTTTCGAACGGATGTCTTCTTCGTGCCTGTATGTACGTGATGAATTTTTTTATGCGACGACATATCGAGACCGAGTCACCGGATTTCAATGACTTTGTTCTGAATCGACGCGTTTTTTCTGAACTCGAAACTGATTAGATTTTAACTTCGATCGGTTCACTACTTTTTCACTTATTTAAATAACAAAATTTCAAAAAATTGAATAAAAATGACGATATCTTGAGAATAGATGAATGAATTTGAATGAAAATTGCTACCGTGATGTTTTTTGGGTCATTCATCACGAATCCGAGGTCAGATTAGCGAAATCCAAAATGGCGGTTCAATACGGCGGAAAAATACCTAAGAATCTTCCGATTTTGGTAGAAATTGGTAGACGGAGGTTTTTTGGATCATTCTAAAAAGATAGTTTTTTTTTTTTCTTATTTTTGTCCTATAAACTTGGAACCCACAGTGTGAGAATTGGAAGCTCGAGGGCTGGCCGATCGTTAGTCTAAAGCCGGTTGTTCTCCGCATGAAACGTGCTTAGGTTCGGTAAATTATTACCAAAATTGTACGATGCAGAGCGGCGTGATTAATTACCAATCAGCGTTGATTACAGTGCCAATACTTTCGGGCCTGTATGATTATAACGCTGCAGCCGATCGAATTTTCCCACACGACGTCGTGATTGATCCTTTGTCAATTAGGATCTTCGGGCTCAGAATTTCGAGCACGGAATTCGCAGCGAACAATGTCTATAATAATGCCTGCAGGATGTGCCGGAGCAGTTTCTCTCAACGCCGCGTCGGCGAAAGCTCGACGCCTCCTCATCCTTCTCGACGAGCAATATTACCTACGGTGTTAATTACGCCCGACTCAAAGCAACTCCGGGCAATAAGTACCTCGAAGCGCGATCGGGAAAAACGATGCAAAAGGGACGGTAGAATCGGGGGAAAGTACAAAAAGGTAACGCGATTGGCTTCGCATACGTCTCAATATCCTGACGGATTCCAGGATACGTCGATATAATTATACGGCGCGTCTTTCAACGAGCTTAAAGCGATCAATTAATATCAATATAATATAATAAAATCAATTCCGATAAAAGGAACCTCCGCATTTTGAAGCTAGAGTCGAGTGTTAACGGCGTTTATCTATCCTAGTCCTGTCTATTTGTCATTATCCGTTTCTTAATTACGATTTGTTGAAACATGCCGAATGTTTGAAATATGCTAAATCGTCAGCATTTTTTGACGAACTAAAACTCGCGAACGGAATGCGCTAGAGTCGTGAAACAAGTCTCAGGACGAAGTTAAAGTTTCCGACTACGTTTTGAACGTTATTGGAATCTATTACAGGATATTTTATGCCAGAGTTACGATATATCAAGGGATACTTCGTTTTTTGAAAATCAGTTCCGAAAAATTAGACTCCGCATTTCGAAGCTATCGTCGAGTGTCGAACACGCCTATCTATCCTAGTCCAAGTTATCGATTAGAAAATATGTGAGTTGGAGTTTAATTGATATAAATGCGTACGCAAGAAACGTTCGCGTTTGAATAGAATCTGTGAAAACTGATGAGAATTCGATCGTTGATAATTGCGGGTTCGAAATAGAGCGCGGATCGCGAATTGGGATTGCAAAAATGGATTTCGTTTCAGGGCAAACGGGTATAACGGAAAGTTGAACGAATTAAAATGTGAATGGAATCGAGTTCACATCCTATACGAGAGCCGTTTGCCCAGCAGCGTCAGCAAGCGCATCAAAAGCCGGGATCTATTCATTCTAGGCTCGTATTGCCAGCCGGCACTCATCACTATGGCCCGTTAATTAATCCAGGTATAGGAATTCGCCCGAGTGGACTGAGCCGTGCACCCTGGACTGGTTCTTGTAGCTTCCCCGAGACACTCGAATTCCCTAACGAAATCTTCGCCCAGCTCCCTGGCTTTTCAATCGTCAGGATAGTCGATGCTTTCGCACATTCCGAATTACGATTCTTCACATTTTCAATTTCCCCTCCAGCGGAAAGCCGCTGCTAGCTTCGGGAAAACTGTTGCTCAATTTCTGCTATAATAATCTGCTCTAAAACCCGCGTTGAAGAAATTAAATTCTCACATTTTCAGTATTAATTAATTCTGCCCCCAAAGTGCATGGCTCGTAATTTCCAATCTTGTCTGAGAAATTTTTCAAAAAAGTGTCAGAGAAAAGAAACGACACCTCGTTTCGAATGATTTCTCTACGATCCTAAGCATTTTTACGAATCTACGTTTGCAAAAGGCTGTAATAATTCTTATTAACAACATCGAAACGTTATACCAATTTTGAATACGAATCATCGGATGTATTTCGCCTGTTTTTTCACCGTCCGCAGTTGAAATTTCTTTTGGGACAGTTTTTTACCAGCTGTTTGCATACGCCCTTCGGCTTGGCTAATAATCCCGTCACTGAGAAGAAACTCACTGCTTTTAAGCACGGGACTGATAAAAGGTAGGAAAAACGGTTTGCACAGTTCGGTCAAGTCATTTTTATGCCTTCGCTTACCCGGCGAACTCGACTAATGAGACCGCAAGTATCTCGGTCTGCTTTCGCTGAAGATATTAAAAAGTGAGGTCGAATGGATACGAAATTCCCCCGTACAAATTAAAAAAGCATTTAAACCTTACGTTAAAACATCAGAATTACTTATACACGGTATCTAAAGTCGATCATGTGAAAACAAATTTGGTTTTCTTCCGCGCCACTCGTTAATCGTCTATTTCGCGACGTGTCGAGATATAAAAAAAAGGCTTTGAGCACCATTTACAAAAAAAAAAGAAGAAAAAAAAAAAAAAACATTGGCGCATACGTACTTTCGGAATAAAAAAAAATGATTTAGACCAAAATGAAAATGGCATTTACAACCTTTTGTTAATTTTCCTCTTCGATTTTTGAGAATAAAATCACCCGTTTACTTGAGAGACGGATTAATTACACGTGAAGTAAATTGATGCAAAAAATTACGCATATTTCGCTGTACAAACAATTTTTTCCTTTAAAAGAAAATCTTCTTCCCTGCCGACGAAATACATCGCAGAATCTGTGCGACTCTGTTGAAAATATAACTTCGATTCGGCAGGACAAATACGCAGATTCGTGCAGTTTCAATCGTTCCAAATCTCGATTTTATCGCTTTACGTGTACATAATATCTTGTATAATGCATTCATCGATGAAAGTTTATGAACCCGAATGAACGATGCATGCAGTGACTCGCTACTGTGTTTCGTATCTTATTAAGGATGTTTCCTGCGTTCATTCATTGACGTATTCAACCGTTCAAGGTAGAAGTTGAGGATCGCTGATTGTGAAAGACAGAAAACGCCGAATGGAATTCGCGGTTTTCCGTCTCTCACACATACCGTATGACCTACTTTTCATTTTAAAAGATTTATCTTTACACAGTATTTTTCTGTCAATGCGAACGGTCGTTTCTGACAGCTCCCGAAAACTTGGGAAAATTTCACCCTAACCAAAAGCTGAAACAAACGTTATTTTCATCATCCTTATTTTTTTCCATTCTTAATTCTTCTTTTCTTCAAAGATACAAAGATACGAAGAGAATCGTATAAATACGAAGGGTCATGATCGGTCAATATAATTGGAAAAAATTTTGAAGGTAATAATTCTGTTTTCCAACCGCGTTGAAACTTTGGACCGAAATTTCTAAACCACCAGAAAAAAATAAAACGTCACGTCACCGCGTTCTACGTTTTTCTTTTCAAATTTCGCGCCTTATTCCGGACATCTAACGGAACAAGATGAGAGCTCATCCGATGTTCGAAGGATTGTCCTTGCGAAGAATCGCAGGCTGAATTTGGAATTTGCATTTTCGAGTCAGAGGTGATTCCGGTGAAGGAAAGAAATCCGAATTGAAAATGGTGCCGGGTATCCGGCGGCTCGAAATCTCTGAGACGATAATTTTTGATCGAGCAATTTTGCCCGGCGTTCCCAGCGGGACGCAGTCGAAATCGTCTTTTTTTCGTTTATCCGAAAGCACCAGCGCCCCGGGTTCCTCCCGAGGGAAAGAAACGAAGAATCTACGCGAAGAAGTCGCGCCGCGCTGTTTATAAGCCCGGCCAATCCGGCCTTCAAAACCGCCCCCAGAAATTTCCCGACGACCCTGGTGGAGACAGTTTCATGATCTAGGGTTCCGAATTCACGGGCATTAGCTCAGTCAACTGCGCCAAGAGGTTTCCCGCCGTTGATTGTAGTGCGTAGCTGCTCGGAGATCATGCCACCGGGAATATCTCGCCGCCTCGTTACATTCGCTTACCCTGTACATGCGTATATACATATATATGTGTGTGTGTGTAGGTACATGTATGTATACATATACCTGATGTCATCCCTAGAAATTAATCCATGCTCAGAGATACGCTACATTACGTGATACAACATCGAGGGAAATCTAATCTATTAAAGATATGCGTTATTAGACTCACTGAGAAAAATTTCATTTGTCGTAGTAAGTAGAAAAATTCGGTAAAACAGGTATCGTTAAAAAAAAATTGTTCGAATATCGTTGGAATTACGAAAAATGAGGTACGCCTAACCATTTCGTTTTTATGAACCAGTTTTTTTTTTTTTTTATGAATTTTGAATTTTGAATTTCGTAGCTCACAAATCAATTTTAGTGCAAGTCGAAAATTTTTATTCTCACAAGATGAGGAATGGAAAATTTTTAACAACAACGTTTAAAAAGGAAATTACCATTAAAAGTAGAATTTATTTCAGTGAGGTTACTTATCATTAAAAGTAGAGCCTTACTGATTAAAAATTGTCAACTGACTTCCTTCGTCATAAAAAATCTCAAACTGTAGAATTTTTAAGAAAATAAACAAAATAAAAATTGTGCTACGTTACGTATCAAGAAGATTAGGTTTTTCTCGGCTTTGTTTTCACTCTTGATAAAGCTGAAGATGGCAACGTTAACGTAACGAAACATTGAGGGGAAAAATAACTGTTTTGCAAATTTATAATGACTTTGTCAAATTTTTCAAATATAAACATGTTTCGCTGCGTTACGTTAAAATCTATCGCATTTCAGACCTTCTCAAAATTTCGAAATAACTATTTCCCGACGATGATTCTTCATTCCCAAGACATTGCGTGCCGATGAATGCTGATCGTTTCGCAATCAACATGTTTTAGACAGTTTGAACTAAGGATAAGCTCAAAATTTCATTTCTATCGTTGAAACTGGATTTTTAATTATGTTCAAGATCTCTGAGAAGATTTGTTCTCAAACTTTGATCCACGAAAATATGCCGGAATTAATTACAACAATGGACAAAACATATGTATGGGTAATTCCATGCGAATCCAACCAACGTCTGACCCACATTATTTTTAATTTTGTCCAAAATTTTTTGCAACAATTGTGTCAAATCTAAAACAGTACCCTGAACCTTTTGATTAGAAAAAAAATCAGGTACAAAAGATGCTAGTTATAATTCTTCGCCCAAAGGCACGAGGAATTTAATTTCCCGAACAAGACGAGCCAAAAAACAGTTTGCAAAATACGTTCGCGGGTAGTCTTTGAATGAATTTCTCATTGCGTCGAATAATATGATTCAAGAAAAGTATGACGTAGATGAATGAATAAAAAAAAATGAATTGGAAAATAACGGTATTATGGTATAAAAAATAACAACCCGTTCCAAAAAATGGAATCATTTTTCTAATTTCGCAAAAAGGATGGTCAGCTTTTTCAGCCTAACACCGAGTATCACGATAATCATGATCCATGATCCAGCCCCTTCCTACTCTTTATCCTACAGGATAGTACAAGCCTGCCGCGGTCGCAGATGCCTCGATATTACGAACCAAAATCCTGGATCCTGGGGATCAGGTTTCCATTGAAACCGAGCAACGAGTGAGAAGGTTGGTCCCCTGAAACCGGTGGCTGTGTGGATGAACCCTGAATCCAGACAGAGAAACGCATTGTAGCCCAGCCCGCAATGACGTACGAAATTTATCACACCGTTGGATGTAGAACACGTGTATACGGTGCGTTCCATGCCAATTTGACTGACATTCGGTCATGATTAATATCGGACTTTATCGTTCGTTTCTGTTTACACCAAAGTCATTATCGATTCTTGAAAATCATATTTTTCTGCTGAATCTATGAATGAATCGGTATTTTAATCGGATATCTAAGATTTGCGTTTCATTATGAATTTCAGGAAAGCGTAAGGTGTTGACTGGATTTTTTTCACTTCTTCGAAGTATGTGGAGAAGATAATTGATATACTTGATTCGCAAACTCCCGAAAAGATATTCCTCAAAACGATTCGGTAATAATATTTCTTAGATGATGGAAATAATTCATAACAAAAGACGGAGCAGGAAAAGCGCAGTTCTGAAGATGAATTTTATTTTTCGCTAAATTGGATGATACAGAATTTCACTGTGAAAGAAAAAGAAAATACAGCATTTTGGAGTTGGCCAATTTTGATTAAAATTTTTACCTCACATCCTTGCTTTCTAAAAATTTGTTGTAAACAATGCAGAATTAGTATCAAGGGAGTTCTGACCATGCGAGAATGAACATTCAGTTATCGATGAAATTTGGCAATTCGATAGATTTATGTGATTCGATCACCAGATTAAAATTTTCTACCGATTCGCGAGACTTTTTTATCCGAAATAACCAAATACGTCTTCTCTCATTTTACCCGTATTCTTACGGAGAATTGAAGTTGTCAATTAAATTTGTAACGAAGTGACATTGAAATTTTGTTGAAATTTTTTTTACCAGTAGAAGCAAATCTAATAATAACCGACGAAGATATTTCAGAATTTTTCACCAGTTCCATGATATTGGAAAAAATCGACAATATCGCAAAATGGTTACGCGCACCTCGTTTTTCCTAATTGCAACAATATTCAAACAATTCTTTGAGCGATGCCTGTTTTACTCAATTTTTCTACTTACTACAACAAATGAAATTGTAACGACGTTAAAACTTCCTTACATACACGTCAAAGTTTCACCACATCGATCATTGATTCAGTGATTTTCGACGGTAAAAATTGCCAGGAATGGAAACGACTTTTATGCCAAAGAAACTGAAGACATTTTCACAGATATATCGTAGCTCGTCGAGTGGCGCGTAGCGTTTGTAAACGATTGGCGACGATTACTGGGGAAAAGCTCGTCGCTGTCAACTAAAACGGTTGTTTATATTGGCCGCGTCGTTAGAAGCTCGAAGGTGATCGATCATCGGTGAGTGTGGATGGAGACGTGAAAACTACGCCGGGTATTATAAGGGTCGTTCAATTTTCACGCTCTCATCTCCCTTTTTCACAGAATGACGTGACGAGCTCGCATCGAATCAGCGAGTCTCGGCTTCGCTACGAATTGAGATTAATCGTCGGACCCGATAACACCGGTCAACACGAATTTTGAATCTGGATTACAGATGTAAAATTTTGATTTCCTCCACGTAGCTCTTAGGACAAAAATAAATAAACAAATGAATAAACGGTTTTATTAGCTATTGAGGTTTGCTTTCGAAGAAACCAGAACGATATTCAAGATTTTGAAAAAATTGTTTATTTCCTCAAACATTTGTTATAAATAACAATTGAATAAACTTCAGTTTCGCATTTAAATCACTTTTATTAAAAAACAATATTGTTTCGGTTTTATAGTAGCTGAATAATTGAAATCATAGATTTTAATGAATTTCTGAAGACTTTTACTAGAGAAATTATTAAATCGTTGTTATTTCTCCCAAGACTACAAGAGCAAATTTGAAAGTAGGGTTTATATATTTTTCCATTGTTTTTAAGCGTGAAAAATAAAAAAAAAAAAAGAATTAACTCAACCCAGGCACAAATATGGAAAAAAAAAATTTTTGTTGGCCGGCGTAATCACCGATAAAAAAAAAAAAAAATATATATATATAAATTACAGCTTTGATCTCTTGGGTATCTTTTCCCCACCGAAAGTCTAGTCGGATAATTGAATTCCCCCGGGATTTCTCGGGGCTTGGAATTTTCGACTCTTAAAGGTACCTATACCATTTTAATTGAAATTCTTGATTAATCGATGGTTTGAAAATAAAAATTTTCTTAGAACCACCCTATAAAATAAATGTTAGTAATTTTAATTTTGTTCTAAATTCCTTCAATCATGCAACAAAACAGTCTTGAATAGTCTTAAAGAAGTGTCGAGCTTTTCGAAAAAATAAAAAACAAGTTTATAAATTTTTCATAAAATTACATCAAGTTCTCCGTGACGCTCTTCACTAAAAAAAATATTCTCACAGTCATTTGTTCTGGATTCAAAATCCGCGGAGAATAACAATTCTAAAAAAACAAAAAAGAAAGAAAGAAATAAATAAACGAGTCTATCTAAAATTCCCGAAAAATTTATTCAAATCTTTCACATATGTATCTAAATTCAAATATTTTTATGCAATGCTACATAGAATTTTACCCTTCGCCAATCGCTTCTCGAAACACTTCGTTATTCTTCAAGCCAAATATTCGTAGACACGATAACGAGATCAGTATTGATTGTGCGAAACTTTTTTCGATAGTATTTTTTTTCGATGGTATTAAGTAGCCCGAAAAATTCTTCTCCTGTGCACGAAATCCGTTGTGTTAATTTTTTGTTTGTTTGTTTGTTTGTTTTTTTTCTTCTTGTTTACCGTAAGACTATAATTTTTTCACAGTCTAGTGTTTAAAAATTTCTCTCATTCCGCGAGCTGAAGCCAGTTCGCGAAATTTCAAACGTATAATAAATACATATGAAAAAATAAATCGCGATCGCCGAAAAAAAAAAAAGTTCCAATACGGACGATTTTCTGTATTTTTTTACAACATCCATACAACAAAGTTACCTAAATCTGGTATTCTCTTTGAATGAAGGCCTTTATAATTGAAACAAAGAGAGGAAAAGGTTTCTTTTGTTTTTTGTTTTCCTCTTTCTCCATTCGTTTTCATTCCGTTTTGCCTCTCTCTCTCTCTTTCTCTCTCTCTCTCTCTCGGTAAATTTTGCCTAACAAGTGGGACGGCAGATATGAAAATTCACATGCAACACAGTCATAAGCAGCCACGTACCTTTTCACGCGCTGTGTCACCTTTTAGGTATGGAAATTAATTATTGCACCTCGGTGAACTTTTGAGAAGGAATTAACGACTCGAAGTTCAAAGCATATCCACACCTTTAATCAGACCGTTATTTCCTGTTTGTGAGAAAAAAAAAAAAGATAAAAAAAAATTCTCGATTTCTCAGAACTTTAAAGCGTAATTCTGATTCATTTAACCATATTTTGTATAATTTCAGCTGAACTTATTTTTTTATTAGATACTATATTTTTATTATTTTTCGTTAAAGTGTAGTTTTTTTTACAAAGATTTCAACGAATCTTAAATAAAATATTGACAAGTACTCGGGTAAGTTTTATGGATGCGGGAAAATGGAAATCTGAATCAACGGACGGAAAGTGGAGAAAGAAAATTTGTCAGCCGAAAATATTCGTCGTACAATTTTTTGTTTATTTCAGTCATTTTGAAGCCTGAAAATTGTTAAAATTCTCACTGTAAAATATTGCGTATAATTTTTAAATAGTTTTCATTTTATTCTACTTGATACTCAAAATATATCTTCAGAATTATCATGATTTCTCTTTTTTACATATTTTGGCATAACAAAATTTGCAGTATCTTTAATTATTAACATTAATTTATGAAAAATTCGAGGTGGGTGGGAAGAAATTTATATTTCACACAATTCCAAGTACCAGAAACGGCATAATCAACATCAGGAATAAAAATGTTCGCAAATATCCCGGCTAAAAGTTGAAAACAAACATCGATTTTCTAACCATCTTTTCGCGTATTTGTTTCTCACGATCTGTACAATTCCGACACACAAATGCGTCCAATTTGATTGTAAGAAAGTGCAAAAAAAATTTCAAAAAATCAACCACAGATTTTTCGAAGGCTGCATTATAATCTGTCAATTTTTGTAAAATGATCCACTAAAATTATTCAACTATTTTAATACGATTAATCTAATATCCAACCCTGTTCGAAGAAGTTTTCCCCCGTTCAGCATATCGCACAATACGCAAAGTTATTTAACCACGATCTCTTACCTCTCACAGCCGTCAAACTCGACGCCACTTTTCGCCAAACTTGAGAAGCACGCGTGCAGTTCAACGATGAAAATCTTGTCGCACGAATTTTGATTTGTTTCAACGTCGTTTCATTCGTTCCCTAAATATTCGTCCCTGTTCTCCAATCAAAATTTAAGCTCAATTATCATTCTGCACAAAAATATCACTCTCGATAATCAACGTTAAGTATACGTCAATATTCTCTTCAATTAAATTATCAGTCACGTTACCGGCAACGAAGTGTCACAATTATATTGCCGGTGAATTCCCGACTGATGATAAATTCATTTTTCTCCGTTACTCTTTAAACGGAGCTTTTTCACCCACTCGCCGTTCGTATCATCGTCACATCGCCATTTTGGAATTTTATTTTCATATTTTGCATCGAAATTTTTTTACATGTCCCTTGTAACTTATATTTTCTGCGATAATCACACGACGTTATTTCTCGTTTTATTATTATTATTATTATTATTATTATTATTATTATTATTATTATTATTATTATTATTATTATTATTATTAATATTATTATAATTATTGTTGTTATTATTTACTTCAGTTTAAGCAAAGTTGTACGATGAAAAGTTTCTTTTTTTTTCTACCTCGCCAGTTACACAACATCGATAAATTATCTTCATTCGGTTTTTATTCGTTATTACATTTCTTTAATATTATAAATTTATAATACATATTACAGTAAAATTGTTTGGAAAAAAAAAAAAAAAACAGAAAAATAAATTTGACCAGATCGAAGCACTTGAGGGGAAAAAAAAAATTAATTCACGCTTCCACGCAAAGAAATTTGATCGCAAAAATTAAGAAGGCGTGATGAGAAAAAAAAAAAAAGAAAAAATCAACCACGAAAGAAAAGAAAATTGTTGTTCGCCATGTGTGTTGTTTCTTTTTTTATCGTTTATTTCAAGTTCTCATTCGACTCCCATTTTACGGTGTAGCAACAACAACGACAAGAACAACAGTAACGGAGTAGACAAAGGTATCGAGGAGGTGAGAAAAAAAAAAAAAAAAACAAAAAAAAAACAACACCGAGAAAACGCTCGACCCGTTTTCTAGATGAAAAATTCGTCGGGTGACGTTTGAAATTTTTTACACCGAGGGTCTGAGTCTTTTTTTTTTTTTTTTTTATCTCTTTTCGAAAAGCTTCGAGCTTTCCGCGAGGCCGTCCGGCATTTTTTAATTTCTAATCGACGACGGAAATCCGGTGTTGCGAGGATATCGTTTTTGAAGGGGGAAAGCTCCTTGGAGAAGGAACAAAAAAATAAAAAAAACGAAACAAAGAAAGAAAGAAAGAAAGAATCGCGATTCGAGCAGGAGGGCGGAACGAAGCTTTCCGTCGGAGCTTTCAGGCCGCGTGTCGGCGTCCCGATGTCCGCGGTGATACTACAGCCACCGGCGAAGGTAACCCCCGCTTTCAACCCTCGATTCCCGGGTGTCTCTCCGTCTCTCTCCGTTTCTCTCCCACTCGGGCGAAGCCACCCACCCCAACCGCCCCTGACTTAGCGGCGTGTATGTATAATAGAAAGCTCAGAACCGCCGCGGTGCAAGCGCAGATATCGCCGCCCTCCCCCTCCTACTCTTCCTCGAGATTCGAATATGTCGTACATTCGTGTCAGACACGCATTTTCCCCCGTCTCTAACCTTGTTTTATACCGCCTGACTTATACGCTTCGCTGTTTTTTACACAACGTATACCGAGGATTTTTCGGCATCGAAAAAAGGTACAGCGATATTACGCGAAGATGTCGACGAGGCATCGAGCTTTTTACAATTCTAACAATTCGGGATAGACTCGTCACGAATCATCCTTCGAACTTCATCCTTAATTTTTATTTGGAGTGTAAAAAAAAAAAAAAAAAACCTTTTAAAGCGCTCGTATACCGTGTTGCAATGGAAATATGACCATCATTTTTTATTTTCAACCACTTCAACGGATCCACTGTGATAAATTTTCGAAGTCTAGCTTTGAATTTGTTGTCGGTGATCCAAAAGAACCTCTTCCTAACAATTTCTACCAAAATCGAAGTATTTTTAGATATTTTTCCATACCATATTGGATCACCATTTTGGATTTCGCAATATGACTTTAGATTCGTGATCAGCCACCCAACAAACCGACGAGTACCAATTTTCATCAAAATCCAGCTTATCGGATACGCCAAATTTAAATTTTGCAAATCCAACCTTAAATTTGTAATTAGCGATTCGAAAAAACTCGCGATAGCAATTTTCATTCAAATCCATTCACCCGTACTCAAGATATCATCAATAATATTTGATTTTTCAGAATTTTGTTGTTTAAATAATCCAACCAGTTCCAAGTTTGGAATTAGAATGCTGCTGTCAATTTTTATACACACGTATTTTTGGATAAATTTATTCCTGCTGACAAATGTTACTTGTCATCATTTATAACCTGGGCGATAAAAATGATAAGAATCACGACATTCTGCCGTTGTGCAAAAAAAAAAACAAAAAAAAAAAAAACTTTGATCAACTTGGAATAATTTTAATTCTTGACGGGCTGACTCTAAATTATATAAAAGTAAAGAAAATAAAAAATAAAAAATAGAAGCCAACGAAAGAAATATCGGAAAACTTGCGATGCATTAATTATAACAGTTCGGCTAATGAACGTGGTTGTAAGAACTTTGAAAACTCCACAAGTCGCTAATTGTCATTTCTCGTCACGTCGCTGTGAGTGCAAAGAAAAAGGAGAGAAAAAAAAAAGAAATTTTTGTTGCATAGTTTGCAACAGGTATATATACATATATATATATATACATATATACGTGAAAGAAAATTAAATAAAATTCAAGAACGGCTTGCGGTTGACATCCAATTAATTCAGCTCATCGTTTGATGCGTTGACAAACTTATTAAGCAAGTATAATTATCAAGAATAAGTAACAAGAAAGCGTCGAGAAAGAAGCCAAAAGAAGCAGAAGAGGCGAGAAAATATATTCGACAACATAATAACGAGAGGTGATATTTTTGTATAAAAAATGCATCGCGCATACAATGAGATTAGCGAGTATTTCGTTAAAGGACGAATCAGTTCAAATTAAATAACCGTAGACCTGTCCCGAGCACTTTGTCTGAGATGGGGAAAAACAATTAAAAATCCCATTGTCATTTAATCGAAACTGACGCAAGAGTGAGACGACCTTAATTTTGACTCGACTCTTTGTTATCCAGACCTGAAAATCCCCGCGTATTTCGTAATTATTTCACTGACAAAACGACGCACAAAATGCTGTGTCAAATCTCGCTCCGCCGGAGATTTTTTTTAATTCCGCTCGAATAACGATTCAAAAGAAAAATTGAGATGACACAAATATCTATCTCACGACGACGAATAAAATCATTAGGCTAAACGAATTTGAAAATATCGCAATATTTCGAACATATTTTATCCTGAAATGAAATTTGAACTATTCGACACTTGTTTTAACACGAATTAAAAACCATGCGATGACGAGATGAGGAAAAAAAAAAACAAAAGGAACATTCAAACCTAAAATTTGTCACAAAATATGGAATTAATAAAAATGATTAACGCTGTAACGGAACGGAGAATATCGTTATTTTTTTTTTTCTTTTACGTACATTAGATTCGCAAAGTTTTTCAGCTTGAAAAATTTGTGTGCAAGAATTTTTTTTCCGCATCTTTGTTTGATTGTTTTTTTTTTTTTTTATTTTTTTTTTTTTTATTTTTGTTAGGACCGACTCGTGAGAAATGGGGAAATTAACAAGCACCTAATCACTACGGAACAACGAAGCTAAATCTGTTAAGGTGTTGAATTACCAGAGGAGAATGGAGGGGGTGTAATAATTAATCACTCCCCACTTGGACCGCGAACCCAGTTCTCACATCGCTGTGAGCAAAGACTAACAATCTCGGGTAAACAATGGATGTAACGGGCGTAGTTGGCGGGTACTGCATGAAGCTTTTGTATCATCCGACTTGCGGCTGGTATTAATTACTCTGTAAACACCCGGAGACGAAAGATCGCGAAGCGAATTCTTTCGGATAGACAGACGCGTGTTCCGCATCATCGTTTGAAAAAATAAAACAAAATGTAAGAGATGCACGAAATTTGAAATGATGAAAAATTGATTTTCATCTTGATGTTTATTTTGATTATTCGATTGTTCGCCGTTTTATTGATGATCGTACATCTCAAAGATTGTCAAGCTTTCGTAATTTTATGTTTCGATGTTTCATATTTTACTCTTTCTGATATCGGATCCTGAGTCCTTTTATTGGTACGATGTTACATTTAGAACTATTGAATTTACGACATCTTGATCAAGCACACTGAAACGAAATAAGATTATAGATTTTGAATTTCTCTTCTTTTTTTTCCTCTCGTAAAGAGTAGTTCAAATTTTTCGCCTCCTATTCTCGACTTTGTTTATCACGATTTTCATACTCGATGGAAAAAAATTGCATTTTTATTTCCGGCCAGTAACGGCGCTTGCAGCCTTTGTTTATTCCCATCTTTATTTGCTGAACAGTTTTCAACACTCATATTCTATTCTCAGAACCATATTTTTCATAATTTCTACCGCAAAATAAATGCCGATTATTAATTTCGTCCGAATAAAATCTGCGCCAATGTATTCAATATTCGCAAACAGACCGTGACACGATAACCCAAATCTTGTTAGTTGTAAAATAAGGCTCAAGGTTAGTTCTGAATTTTTATAACCGTAAGAAATTATCCCAGCTATTTGTTATCGAGGAAAAATAGCGACCTTCGATGGAGACTAGGCGAAAAATGCCGTCTGCGTTATTTTTCACAGCTCGCAAGCTGCGCTTACTCTTTTTGCCGATTTGCACAGGTTGTTGTGCGTCGCTGTTCCCAAACGAGACTCGAGCCTCGCGGGGATGTAAAAACATTTAGTTCGTCCATTTTTCATCCCTCGCTGCGCCGCGACTTTCGCCTCGGTGAGTCGTTAAGTAAGGGGACGAACGAATTAACCAGGTAAACGGCTTGCGGAGTGTAACTGAAACTAATTGAGCATATACGAGTATATCTAACCGAGTCGAGCCGGTACTCCACCCTTTTTGATGCAGTCTTTGCAACGCTGCACCGAAGTTTGAATTTGAAAGTATAACAGGCGGCTTGAAGCTTGTATAAATATTTGAAATCTAATGAGTTTTAATTAGATTTTTACCGCCCCGTTCGTTATTCGTAAATTTCTCATCCGCTGAAAACTGAATTTCATAATTAGTCTGCCGATTCCTTTATCTCGATTTTAAACTTTCAATATTTACATCAACTTTCGTGAAGTTCTTACGCTCTGGGAAGATCGTAATACGCTTTGTCGATCGAAATTCGTAAAGATGTCTCGTCTCGCCCGTGCAGAATTTACAGACAATTCCGACAATTTTCCGAGAATGATCGAGGCAGGAATATCTTCTTCAACTGCTACAAATTTCAATTCACATCCAGATCTGGGAATTCGCCGAGTTTCAAACCGTTACTAGTATTTTTATTTACAATACAACAGGAAGTTAAATCTTCCCCTAAAAGTACAAGAAGATCAAGTACCAGTTTCGAAAAATATCATCATCTAAAAAAACATAGAATCGATTTCGTTCCGGGTCCAAGTTTTAGGTTCTTGCAAAAACTTACCAACGGTTCTAAATTCCGGGAATGGTGTGAAAATAATTTTATAAAGTTGTTCAAACGTATTAAAAATATGTGGCTCACTTCCGTAGAATCGTGTTATTTTAGTGATTCTCTTAATCTGTACGATGTTACAGAAAAAATAATTATCCGCGAACGATAAAAGTTTTTTTTTTTTTTATTTTCAAATCGTTGAATCTCTCTTCTTCCACTGAAAGTCGAGGGATAGACTGATTTAAACCGACAGAATTTGAAGAAACGAAAATGGGAAGTCGAGAGGTGAAATTTTTGGTTCCCCAAAGAAGGGTTGTAAGAAGATGAGAAAATTACAGATAGAATTCATTTTTACTATGGATCGTGAACTGGAAAATTGACGGAATTGGTCATATATATATATATACAATATACTTTGCGGGACTATCTACCGTAAATTTAATCCCTGGTTTCGGTCCACCGTCTGAAACAGCGTTAGGGGTAAATCCAAGGGGTAGATGTTAAGGGCTTGAGGGATCGTAGCTCTTTCCCCGCCCTGTGCATCCACCCTGGGTGTGTATAAGGAAGTCTGCACGGAAGTCGAGGGATCCTCTTGAAATAAAAATCCACTTTGGGGGAGGAAGATCCCGGTTGAATAAGTCGAGTTGCCGAAAGGAGTCTAATCCCCTGTATCAAAATTCTTAAACGTCCGCAGCTACTTTCAGAATGAATTCCCCATCTCTTATCTCTTATCTCTTATATCTTCCTCTCCGCCTCTCCTTCCAAAAATATTAGTAACGTTTTTAACATCCCTCACATTACTTCGTTAAGAGAATTTTCTACTTGCGGTTACTTTGTTCCCACAGTCTTTGACTATTTTATTTTTTATCGTAACCTCAATATATCTTTATGGGTATTAAATGTAAATTAGTTCTCAACTGTACAACGGCAATCAGCATAGCAAGAAAAAAATGTATGAAAAAAATTGACTCGAGTGCTTTAATTTAATTACAGTGCCAGATATGGTTTGTTTATTTGTTAAGTTGATCAATCTCTAGACGATTTGATCGATTATCTGTTGGTATGAAGATTTGACACTTTCTCAGGTTCTAAGGTTGATTCTTCTCATTCAATTGATAATAAAGATTTCGTTAAATTTAAATATTAAGCACATTCGAACGAGGAAAGTATTCTACCGATTAATATTCTACGCCGAAAAACACAGTTCGTGTATTTTCAATAAATAGGTTAGAAATTTTCGAACACAATATACTCGATAAACTCGGAAGCAAATATGAACGTAGGTAGATTAATACTTTGGCATTGTCCTATTTTATGCCGCAAGTTCAATAAACCAAATTCAGTGCTTTTGAGTAAGTTTTCTTGTAGCCTATTATCAAATTAGCTAGGAACCGTTCGGCCCAAGCATTTGAAGTTGGCATACAAACGGCAAATGTAGTTTCCTGCGTACTAGTATGTCGGTAATTAAAACCCCTCGACCGACGAGCGCTTTTTAATTAACGTTCAACATCGTCTCGATGAACTTATAATTACCATGTCAGCAGTACCACGTTTTACTACTTCAATTTTAATATTTAAAATCCGGTTAAGCGCTGTATACTTTACATTTGTATAAATATGGGTACCACGTACATACATTAAACATGTGTACAAAACAATCTAGTTCTAGATTATTTGTTACTTTATTAATAATTAATTACCACGATTTAAAATTCAGAGGATCTCGGGTAAAGCTCTGGAAATTTAAGTTTCATACAAAGGACAATTTGTTTCCACTTGTGTATAGAAGGAAATCGTTCAAAAATTACTGATCAGTATATAAACAAGGAGACTTCTGAAGACAGATTCCTGTACCGATAATTTATCGAGATTTAGCCAGGACACAAACCTTTTTTTATAATTTTCGAAGGTTAGGTTATCCCCACTCCGACTAGTTTTCTAAATCCTGCTCGATGAGGTACTCATGTGGCTATAAGAGTTCCGGGATTCTTCCCGATTGGTGTTAAAACTATGGTAAAGTAGCGCACATTTCTGAGGCACTATATTTGATTAAGGTTGCAACTATGGTAGGGTGGGGTAAATTGCCGGTAAAGTAAAGCAATTCAATAATCCAATGATCGATAAAGTCAATCAAAGTGGGGATATCCTCTATCTTATAAAATTCTAGAGAAGGGTTTGTGTCTTGGCTAAGTGTCGGTAAAATATCGATGTAGAAATCTGTGTCCAGAACTCTCCCTGCATTATATCCACTATGATCAAGCGTAGGAATATATCATGAATAATTCTTTTTTCGCTGATTTTGGGATTCAGAATCTCCTTCACGTTCATCGAAACCTCATAATTACAAACAAAGAAGTGTAGGAAGAAAAAGTTTAAACAGTATGAATTAATAAACACGATGCCATTGACAGACTGAACAAGAGAAAGAAAGCATTACTTTAAAAACTATAATCACAGTTATCCTCGAAATTATTCGCGAAACGTTTAGACGCAAATAGCGAGCTCAGTGTAGTTCGAAATCAATTGGACTCATTGAAGCCGTCGGTTGGAGAGGATTAACCGATACAATCAATCTTCGTTAATCTACTTTCGAAGTGTAAGCCAAAGGCTATACGGACACCGATAATCAGCCGAGGCTTGTGAACATCACCGGTAAGGGTCAATTATTGGCATGAGATCGAGAGACCGACGCGTTCGTCCCTCTTTAATTACTTTACCACACTATCCAAACCACTTGTGTAATCTTGACGGACCGTCCGTCGTTTTTCGAATGTCTTATACACGCTGAGTGAAAATCTACAATTTGTTAATTCGAGGACAATCACATTTCATTCAAATAATAGGAAAAACATTGATTGAAAGTAGTACATGTTTAAAGTGAAGTGAATAAACATAATTTGCGAGTACACGAACATATTCTTTCAGCTGTTTTTTCAAGTTGATAATTTGCGAAGACAAACTTACATTTCTTCATTTTAATCTACAAACGACTGTTAATATGTTTCAAAAGTTTTTGATGGATGATATAAAAAATGTTTCGGAGATCGTAAAACAGAAAACAAACGGTCTAAATCATTTTCCATTCCTACGAAATTTAGATTCTGCGATTAGAAATCACAGAGAATTACTAACATGTCGCGATAAGTAATTTTCGGTTATCGCAAGTTGGCATAAATGATGCAAAAGTTATGTTTTATTCTATGGACTCTGAACTTTGGACTAAATCGATGAAACTTCAAGTGTATAATACACTTGATTTTATAAATTCTCCCTGAGTCGTAATTTAGACGATAGATATCACAGAACTAACAAAAATTTCTACAATCATAACCTTTCTCTGTAAGATGTTCAATTTCCAAAATCTCGCCAGAGACATTTTTTATTTTCACGCAGACTGCAGAGAGGATTACGAATAGGTGAAATACAAAAAAACAACCAACGAATGTCTGCATCGCGTTTATTCCATTCGGCACGTAAAGCACGCAAGCTGGCATGTTCTGAATTTCACGTGGGTCCCTAAATTCGTTTCTTCGCCGCGACGCAGCGATTCTGAGCCCGCATGTGCCGGCTCAAAAAGTCTGGGATGATAAAAGTAAGACGAAAAAAACGAGACGTGTATGTATGTATGTATGTATACACAGGTACGTACAGTGTAAAAGATAAAATGCAAAATTCATTCCTGCGGCAGAGACTTTCTGGATATTTTCGGCCCAGCCTTTGCGGATTTGGAAACCTCTTGACGTCAGATGTCATGTGAGCAAATTCCTTTAGATTGACCGTGAGCCAGCCCTTGAACTTCCCGTTTTCACACTGCAGGTTCCAGGTTCACGAAACAAAAAAAATATTAATATCCAATTCGAATTTCAAACTACAAATTCAGATTCGTGATTGACGATTCGAAGGCTCTTGGATACCAGATTACATGAATATGATCCTTTTTTTTTATTATTTTGAAACACTGTAATGGATCCACCATTATAATTTTCAGAATTCTGACCTTGGATTCGTTATCGGTGATCAGCGACTCTAAATCTATACGGTGCCAATTTTCATTCGAATCCGGTCATCCATTCTCAAGATATCACGATTTTTATTTAATATTTTGTAAACTTGTTATTTATATAGTTGAAAAAGTATTGAACTGATCAAAGCCAATATGTGGTCCAGGCTTTAAGCTACGTATGATCTACGGTTATGATCTATACACAATTATGTATTTTGGTTTTTATGAATGTTTTCTTTCAATTTATACAAAATTTGAAAATACCAGGTAAGATACTTGCAAAAAAATAAGTCCTCAAGAGACTTTCAAATTTTCATATACTATTCCGGTTTGCAGCTTTGTACCTGTTGGTGAAATTCTTCATTTTGACGGAAAGTGAATCGCTACCGATGTACAGAATTCCTTCGTTAGTGTAAATAAGAAATTGATCATCCGATACGAACTCTGCAGCAAAGAGCCAGCCGTGTCTTCAACGGCGTCACGTTGCACATCTCTCTTATATTACAGCATAAGTTATACATATATGGATACCAATCCGGTGCACTGATCCATGTTCAAACGTATGTACCTACCCATAAACAATTTGCGGAAAGATTGGAAGCGAATGACTCGTTCAAAGCCAGGCATTCGCCCGGAAGAAATCACGTTGCGTTGTATCAATCGCGATGATAAAACACCGAATTCCTTATTCCAATAAATTGCAGAACCGATTCGCCGTTTACCGAAGCTTAAGGATCCAAAAATATATCAACAACATTACACTCGTGTCAATTTTGTTACACAGTGAGAACAATCAATTTGGAGAAATAAATTATCCAATCAACTGAAAACATTGGATAGGAAATCGGTTAAATTTCTTTATGCACAATTTGTAACAATTAAGGCCCATGGATTGAGAAATTAATGTACGACGATCGTTAATAAAGTATAGAATTAATGATTGATCGTTGCAAGAGTTCGACAGAAAATTTGTTGGAGTTCCTTATTGACACGTTAAAAAAACAATGATGACGGGATAGCTTGGATCTTGTGAAACGTAAAAGGAATGAGTATATAATTGCGAGAAATTTGAATACCGTAGTATTTTATTTATTTTTTTTCAAATCATTGTATGAGTAAATTAACATCGAATTGGAATTCCACTGAGAAATTGAACTTTCCTTTATTCCACTTTTACTTCTTTGTCACATTTGCATCTCAAGGTATGTAAAGAGAAAAAATAAATAAAAAAATAAACGATACCTGGAGGGTGATTATATTACGAAAGCGATCAATATTGGTAGATGTCAATTTAAGTTATAATTAAATCTCGGTATAAATTGCTCAATATTGTGATAATTTTCTAATTAATCACAGTTTAATAAATTATTCCGTCACACTTCATCAATGTGGATATTTGACTTCGTTTGGATCTATCTATCTATATTCATTCAAGACTTACGACTTATCAGAATTAAACCTTTGATGATTAATCATCACGTTTTAATAGCGATGTATAAGCTACGCGTAATCGGGTTGAGTCCAATCAAACTTTCCATTTTCACGTATTATGAGATTTTCATACTCCCTCAATGTTAATTTACTCTACAATTGTAATTTTGGCATGAAAAAGAAAATCGAAACAGTGATTAACAAAGGAAATTGGCAAAAACGGCGATCAGATTTTCTCTAAAAACGTTATTAATTTCGTCAGAATTCCACCCCGGAAGGAATTTTCTTTTTACGACTAGGCAAAGGCGGAATCATCGTCGTGGATAATTTATGCGAGGAATTAGCCGGTTATGAGAATTTATAGGCGATTCTAAGACTTTGAAAGCGCGTAACTAATGCTAATGAATAAAAATTGCATTAACAGTCCGGAATGGCAGACGGTGGGTTTAAATGCCACCGCTGATCGATCCTGACCATAAATTTCGTCGAAATAATTTTCGGAGGCGAGGCGATTAGTGATCATATTCCTCGCGAGAATTCCGACGATTTTATATACTCACAGAGAAATACGTTGGTTTAAGCAGATAAAAAAAAAAAAAAAAAAAAAAAAAAAACCAAAAAAAATTTAATAGTTGAATTTATTTCAACGGTATCGTTGGTTTTATGAGTGATAAAAAAAAGGTTGCTCCATATGAATCCGGACAATCGGTGAAATAAGATTCGTGATTGAATTATGTATAAAAAAAAAAAAAAAACAATGTACCATAATCTCTCTAATTTACGCTGCCATTGCACCGAGAGAAAACGGTGAAAGTTAACAAAGATGTTAAACCGCCCGAGAATTCTATTCGAAATTAGAAGCGAATCGTTTCGAGCGGTTTCGTTTGTAACGTTATTGTCAATAACGATGTTTCCTGTTAATTGATTCGAATGAAAAAGAAAAAATGCAAACGAACGTCGATCTGCATACTTTTGAATAAAACATAAGCCCCGATATTAAATCGCGTAATTGATCTCCACGCGTAAAAATTGCGCATACTCAATGTGTTCAGTTTCACCGTATCCTATCCGGGCAGCTTAATCGATCCGTGTTAATGAAACTATATTTACGTACAGTTATACGTATAACTGACTTTGTAATACCGAGTAGAGCATGTGCAGAATTTTCCCATCTGCTGGTTTACACTGTTAATGGAGCCCGAGGAGCGGAACTGTCGACGTTTAGGCGTGTAAATATTAAGGTTCGCGGGCTTCCGCGAAGGCTTGCGAAAGCTCGCCGCTCGCGGTTATCAGACACCGAGGCTCCTCGTTATTTATAATATAACAGACGTGTAACGATGAACAATAACATCAACGTTGGGTGATGAAAAAAAAAATAAATTGCACCTGATCGAGGGTAATAATGTTTGAAAGGCTTTGCCTAACTCTGGGGAAACACGCACAATCACAATTTTCGTAATGGACCTCGATATCTCTCTTTGAGAGGCTTCGCAAAATCTTATGCGATTCATTTTTTATTTATTTTCTTTTTTTTTATTATTTCCGCGTGAAGCGATCTTTCTGGCGAAAAACGTCGCTTTTTGAACGAGAAAGCTTTTTATTTCACTTCGAAACGCATGTTTCGCAATTCGATGTTTTTTTTTTAGTATTTGTCAAAACTTACGAATAGGTTATCCTAAACTATAGACTGAGAGAAATTTTTAGCTCCGGTTACCGCTCGGTCCTTGACTATTTTCATTTTTTACCACAATCGAAAAAAATAATTCTAGTTACAAAATGAAAATTAGTTTTCTAACTGTTACCAGAAAGTCTGGTATCCGTTACTATTCTTTCTCATTACGATCGCCGTTACCATATTCTCTTGCAGCTGTTGCGAAAATTTAATGCTTGTGCAACAATAAATTGACGTTGAAACCTTATTGAACTAAAAAAGTAGAACAAACCTCGGAAACTGATTTTGCGTTGCAATTACCAAAAAAGGATCGTCAATAGCGCAAAATGGTTACGCGTAACTCGTTTTTCCTAATCACAACAATATTCAAACATTTTTTTTTAACGATATCCGTTTTACTGAATTTTTCTCAGTGTACGGGAAAAAAAAAACTCCAACGACGATTGAAGACATCAGAAATTATGACTGACCGAAATGCTGCGCGATATTTTTTCGCCACGGTTACAAAATGCCGATTTTAACTTCAAGCATTGCAACGATTCTAATCAATTTTTATCGTCTGAAAAAAACGTACTCGCTGAATAGTATATATTGCGACAAGGGACGAAAATTGACGATTACGACGAGTCTGAAGTTCGCGCGAATTACGATCGCCAACTTTTGGCTCGGATCACACATAATAGTTTTTATAACAAGCGAATGAAAAATGGTGAAGCTTTGCGTAGCAGTTTTACGGGACGCGAGTGGCCAATTTTTTCCCCCTAGAGACAAAAGTCGAGTAATCTTGGACCGCGCATGCGCAAATCTGTCGTTTCAATACCAAGATGAAATTTGCCACTTTCGTTCCGTTAACTGCGGGATGCAAGCCCCATTTTTCATGCACCTATGATAAAAAATATCTTATCACGATACTGTTCTATATTTCACAGATTTCGGTTGCAAAATAGCGACGACGTTAGCTTTTTGAGAGTTCACGATTCCTCCAATTCTTTAGTAATTTTTATAGAATTCGTCTCAGATTATCTAGAAAATTTTACTAGGTAGTAAATTTTACCAAATTTTAATAATCATGCATAAGATCATATTTCGAGAAAATAAAAATCGAAGATTTTGAACGTTAAATACATATTTCCGACTGAAAAATCGTGAAAAAGCTCTGCCAAGTTTTGAAAATTCAACAGCTTTACTAAGCCTCGATGTAATCGTGCTTCGTACAAAGAAAAAAAGCTCTACTTCTTCGATCATCCGGCGGTCATAATTTTCTACTCTCGCTTTCTCTCGTCGTGATTTTGAAACAGAGTCGGGGTGGCTGGATAATATTTATAAGGAAAACCGGTCCCCGTTTCAGTAACGCGTTATTGAACTCATTTATCGCGGTATAACGAGAGAGGGAGAGAGAAATAAAAGGAGAGAGATAGATAGATAGAGAGAGGGTGGCTCTGTACGAATCAATTATTTCCCCGAGCTTTGGGGGTTAATTAGACCATTTAATTATGCATTCAAACATTCCAACCATCGAAGGTTCGTTAACTGATGTAAAATCGATACAACGACTTCGTGACTTCCTGTTTCAGCTTATTTTTTAAGGAGATTCGAGCTGCGGATGATGCAACGATGGCGAAAGAAAGGATGGGAGGAAAAAGGACAAGATTCTGGCGTATCGACTGAGGATAACCGAACATTATGTAGGTACGTGATGTAGGATTGAAATCTGACACGAAACTAGCTTGTATTGTTCAGGGGAAACAACCGAGGGACAAAGAACCCGTCAGATCTGGACAGATATCCCAATGTAGAATATTCCTTCGTCCTGTTTTACATAAGAAAAGGTTCCTCAGGACTCGAGATCCTCGCCGAGACTACGCGGTGCCATAATTTGCATTAATTTGCGGTGTATTTGCCTCGAATCTGCTGTATTATATATATATATGGGGAATTCCGGACCATCGCGGCATTGATTTTTAATTATATTCTTCTCTCAGTCCTTTTAGGAACCTTGTAAAAAGAAACGCGATCTACAAATTTATAGATTTGTAAAAGAAGTTGCTTCTCTGGTAATCGCGTTCGATCAGCTCATCTAACAGATCCAATTTTCATCTTTCCCTTTTGGATTATTTTCGAATTTGCTTGTCAACAACAACAATTAACGATAGAATGTATAAAAGAGTAAGAATTTGGCAAAATAAGACTTTAAACACAGATAAATTTCATACAAATTTGTTCCAAAAACTTGTTGAAATTTGTGAATTTCGATTGTCAAAAACAAAAAAAAAAAATAAAGCTCGCGCAATTAAAAATGTACAAAAATTTCAAATTATTTTATACAATTTGCAGAATCTCACAAGCTTTTCGTTTGGTCGATTTTAGTGAAACATTATGCCAATCACCGATGGTTTTGTTATGGGAAGTGGATCAATTATCGTAATTTTCAAACAGCGGCAGATTTATGGAATAATTTAATATTCGTTTCATACGTTGTTACAGCTTTCATGCAGCTGTAAATTTATAGAAACGTAAAAATAATCAATCCCGCGAAAGCATCTCGCGACGTGTGTACAATTCCTAATACGAGCTGGGAGATGATATTTATCCAAGCAACTGATATTTATTTGACTTGGCCCAATATGAGGACGAAACCGTTGCTTTTTTTTCCTTTTTCATCTCGCGTTGATATCCGAATTGATTGATCTGAGAAATGCTCGAGGCGAGCAATTATTTTTTTTTCTTTTTCACGTCTCTGCAAGTTGGATCAATCTGATAGTTAGTCAATACAAACAGACATGTATCTGTAGCACAGATTTCAATCACGAAACGGTGATAACGATCGAAAAAGTGTTTTCATTTAACGAATCCGAGAAATAAGTTGAAATGAAAATAAATTAAAACATTCGAAACGTACGAATTAAAATGAAATCGATGAGATAATCAAATTTTGGAAGCTGTAAAGGTTTTTTTTTGTTTCGTTTTTGTTATTTTCAAATCGACCAACAAATTTTGTTTAGTCTCGTCTCGCTATAAACACTTGTCATTTTGAATACTTCGAAGAACTCGCAGAAATCAATAATTGTAATATTTCATTGTTAAAATATTCATCATAGAAATTTCAAAACTCCTGTCAAAAACGAAAAAAAAAAACACGTTTCCTTCCAATTTTTCCTGTGTATACGTACCCTTGTTAGTTTCTCCAATAACATCGTTTCGCGAAATCGCGTACCGTACATATTTGTATGGACGTTTCGTTCTACCTTGTGTGTACCTAATATTCATATATACCTATATACATATATATATATTTTTTTATGTTTGTTATTCCATTTTCTTCTCATATTTGAACCCCTTGGTATCAATTTATCCAATTTACGAATGATAAAACTTCCATTGCATGGGTACTTTTTTCCTACGACATTTGCATTGCCAATTATTGTAATCATGTAACTAAAAATTGATTCCAACGACTCCTAGGAACCACCAATCACGGAGCAACTCAGGGAGCTGATCAAGTACTGCATCGGCAGAAGGCTTTAACCAGTGATTGGTAGCGACGCGACCTTGAACCACATCGTCTGTGGCAGCTCTGACAACAACAAAAGGAAAACAGTTCTGTTGGGCTACCTCTCAACAGTTGAACTCGACATCCTGAATAAGGTCTCGTGACCAACCTCTGTCACCTCCCACAGACAGGAAAAGATCGGCCCAACACTCTGCACCGTCAAGCTGTTGAACTTGATTAAGAACTGGTGGGTGCAGGAGGTAGACCACTCGGACCACAGACGCATCTCGTTTTTCCTAACAGCAGATATGCTGAGGTGGAACAGGTAGGCGTACACATAAACCCGAGATCCTTCCTACAAGGAGGAGCTAGAATCGAGGATCCGAGGATCCTGTAACACACCTGCCATCCCCCATCATACAGGCGTTGAAGGCAGCGTACTCGACGAAGCCAAAGGTCAGCGATACCAACCTGGATATAAGCTCAGACCCAGTTCCCGAAAGCTCCTGAACAGGACCCATAAGACAAAAGACGCTCCTGACTGTGTAGCTTACAGAGCAACTCGAAAGGAAGACGAGAAACTGATTAAAAGATGAAAGTCAGAGGTCCGGAGAAGATTCTGCGGCAAGATTGAGGTCCCACAGCCGGTGGTCAGGCTCCAAAGAGTATTCTCGTCAGGCCCAATGATCAGACCGCACGGGACCTCATACTGCTGGACGGTAGCGTGGCGGAAAACTAGATTGACATGTACTGACCAATATGCTGGAGGTCCACTTACGGGGGTCCAAGCCATCGACTCGGGGACCGCCTTCATAGGCTCGTCCAGATGGACATGGACCTGGAGATTTGAAAACGGTGGGAGAGATCGTCAAGGTGGGCAGAATTGGACGATCCATCGACACCTTCGATAGGTTCAAAGATCTTTTCGGCCCTCCTTCAAGAAGCTCTGGTCATCAGGTTGAACTCCATTTTCAGAGCGTGCCTGGCGACGTACCTACCCTACCTATTCACAAGCTGGAAAGAGGTCAGGATAGTATTTATCCGAAAAACTTGGAGCCACGCTTACTAGCGTAGTTTAAACAGGACCAAGCTGAGAACCTTCATGGATCTCATAACCGGGCACTGGTACATGGGAGGACACCTCATGCATTTGAGGGCTCGGAAAGGAGACCCTCTACTTGAGATGTGGGGAGGAGCAAGAGACCAACTACATAGGCGAGGAGAAAATCGAGGAAACTGGGGCGGGTAGGCTTCTTCAGTTCGCTAATTGTAAGCTTGCCAACCTGACGTCGTTTCCTGCATACTCTAGGGTGCGCTAATGGGTCCGGACACAATGGTCCCGCAGGACTGAGCGCCCAGCCAGCCCCTCTTTAAAGAGTACAATAGTGTTGATTAGAAAATACTCTGCTTATCAGAATTACAATTTTACATATAATCAAAAAAACAGAAGACCTTTTTTCCTTAGAATCTTCGAACTGTAAACTTTTCAAAAATAAATAAAGAAGTTGAGCGAAATGAGACGAATTTTACTACGAGGAGTAACAAATTTTGGGAAAGCAATATTTGTTTTTAAACAATATTTTCAGTCGAATAATTAAAACGCCCAGACTTTGATTTCGATTAACCAAGACGCGTTTTCTTTCTTACAAAAGTCAATTCATCGATGATAATCTGTACCTAATATCGGTTCGATACTGTGAAACTGAATATTCAACCGTACCAACATGATAGAAAGAAATTGTTTTGGGAAACTTTATCGGAAAGTAGTCATCCGAATAAAATGACTAAGCACCAGCAAAAATTTTCACCAATATTTCAATGATTCCAAATGACACGTAAAAGTCCAAGCTTTTGTTAACATTACAATATTTCCAGTGTTTTCCATTATTCATTTCGTTTTTATCAAAGATCTTCGTACAACCAACGAATATAATGATATGACAAATTCGTAAGAATGAATAAAAATTTCTCAATTTTCATCGCCAATTAGTTCCAATTTCCTCGAATAAAAAACAGAAAAAATAATATTCCGATCGATCCTCGCATGAAATCAGTTGCGCGGTTGTTTAAAATCCGAGACCTTGGTAGAAGCTCTTATCTCGAAATCCGTCGCGTTAAGCTTAGACAGCCTCGAGAGGTAAGAAAGTTCGTTGGTGCAGGTGCAGTGAGGAGAGCGTTGCTGCGGCCAGGCGACAAGTAGTCACGTACGAGCTTTGTCAGACCTCGACTATCGCCGGCTGAAATCTGACCTCCAAACCGCCCTGCAGGATGTCCTCGGTGCACTATGCACGCCACCTTTTCGCTTCCCACTCACCCCGAACCGCAGCATCGCCCTCGTTGTACCGAGGATGTCCCATATATATATATATGAGGCATTCCCAGCCGATTCAACAAAAGCTTGACCGCAACATTTTTTTAATTTGGTCTAGAATTTTTTCCGCGTTGATGCGAGGCTGAAAATTAACCAATGGAAAGTTCCAAATTGTTTTTTTCAATCACTCGTACGTAACCTCTGGATTTTTTAAACACATCGCGAAAATATCCAAACTTATCTTTGAAATACAAAGAAAGAGAGGGAGAAAAAGTAACATTCGACAAAATCTTGACCGCAACATTTTTTTAATTTGGTCTAGAATTTTTTCCGCGTTGATGCGAGGCTGAAAATTAACCAATAGAAAGTTCCAAATTTTTTTTTTTTAATCACTCGTACGTAACCTGTGGATTTTTTAAACACATCGCGAAAATACCCAAACTTTTCTTTGAAATACAAGAAAAGAGAGAGAGAGAAAAAGTAAAATTTCAGTTTCGAAATGAAATATTTTTACGGATGATTCAGGGTAGAAGAACTTTTGTTTCTATTTTGTACAGTTTTTTATAAAAATGCCGGATGGCATTTGGACTGCAAAGAAAACATTCGTAATTCGAAAAGTGTTTTGAAAAAAAAAAAAATCGTCCGCGCGTTGTACCACGAGAAAAACAGTCTAAAAATTTAGTAATCCAATCTGAGACGCGGTAAGTGTTATAATAAATTTGGAACGGGTTTGAACGCAGAGAAAACGTTTTAAAAACAACAGAAAGAAAGGGTTATTTTTTTACTCTGAATCTTGCGCGAAAATACATAATTTCGAAAATGGGACGTTGTCTTTTTTTCATTTCTCGTATCTAAAAAACTAATTTGGGTATTCGTAGAGACGGGTTCGAAAATTCATCGGGTTAATACGAGTGATGAAAAAAATTTGGGAATCTTGTTTGAAAAAGGTTTTCGTGGGTCGTACCGACGTAGAAAAAATCCTTGGTGAAATTGGTAAATGTCACGGTCAACCGTTTACCAATTTGGCGTGGAATGCCCCATGTATACGTTCCTCTGCTTACACCCTGAAGTCGACAAGACGAGGAGCCGCACTCGGCTCGTATGCCAACCTCGGGCACAACCGCCGCTTCTCCTCCTGACACATGATTCTCATTATAAACCTCTCGTTTACCTTGTTAATTGCGACGCAGGCGGTGCAGAGGCCGAAACTTAGTTATTCGTTGTATATTCACTTGCGGCAATAATTATTTCGATATTCGAATCACGGTTATAAAGTAGAACCTATTCTTTGATCAACTCCTTTTCCACCCGACAAAACTCGTTGGATATATGGTAACAAAAAATAAATAAATAAATAAATAAATAAAAAAAGAAAATAAGAAAAAATCATTGCGAAAGGATTATTTTTGTATACAATTTTGAAATTCATCTCTGAATATGTAACGTAACGAGAAAAACGTCATGTTCTTTTTACTTGGTTTTTTTTTTTTTTTTTTATCCAGATCTCTCGTCACTAACAACAAACCTTCTCAAAGTTTTGATAAATTAAATACATTCCTTTCTTGCGAAAGAAAAATACATGAAAATTACTAAAGATAACCGATGAACCTATTTCTCCCCCCAACGAATGTGGTTGACAATGATTAGCAAAAGTTAAAAATAAAAACAGCGCCATCTTTCTCATGTTTTATTCGAATAGAAAAACTTCGAATTCCAGAAACGATCTATCGTAAAGCAATCAATAATATTGAATTGTTTTCGTTATTCTTTACGAGGCGGCGTGACGAAATCCGGCATTCAAAATTTGGAATTTGGAGAACAACGAGGTTTGCTAAAAAAAAAAAGAAAAAAGGAAAAAAAAAAGAAGAAACAAATGACAGAATTTAATCCGATAATATTCGACATCTGGTTATTTCCTCAGTGAAAATCACTACGTTTGTAAATTACTTGAGCAAGTAAAGTTTCACCGCGTAGCTCGGAGCCGTGAACATTTACGGTTCTAATTTCCTTGCTTATTAGCGAGCCGGTAGGGCACAAGCCAACGAACGCTCCAAGCTAAAGTACTAAAATTTAGTATCGCAACTTCGCAGGATATTGTCGTTGGCTTGAATATTCCAGCTATAACACGGTTTAAGTGTATAAGGCGTTACAGAATCTGGATTATCATCGTAAAGACGCGCATCTCTTAATAATATACAGTGGCATGTATATCAACAATCACTAATAATTTATCACGTATTAAATTGCTCGTTTGATAAGAAATACGTAGGAAGTATAAAATGTTAATTCCTACTTAAGATTAAAGCCCTTCGGCCCGTGATTATCTTCTCTCATTTCCCGTTCTTAAACTCCGCTGAAAAATAACATGGAAATACGTTTCGTTATTCAAAATTTCGTTTTTTTTTTTTTTTTCTTTATTCACGAGGTTATCATCAAGTCTCCAGTATTCTCAAGAACACAATGATAAATATTTATGGTTTTCAATTTTTGAAAAATCGATTTGACCGATTACGATTAAATTTTAGATTAAATCAAGTAAGTATTGCGCATGGTTTTAAATTCGTCGCAAATTGGATCACACATCTACAAAGTCCGATTCGTAAGCGACGACGCTCACCGAATTCTTCGAGCCTATCATTTGTTCCGGTTGAAGAGAAAAAAAAAAAAATATGTTTTCCAATCGAGAAACATGAATTCTCTGTATAAATACGTGTAAAAAAAAAAAAATAGCAATTTTATAAAAATTTGATCAATCTATTTTCGCATAGCTTAACAAACAAACTTTCTACACAATTCCCAGAAGCTTGCAAAAATTTTTTTGACCACTGTTCGATGAAAATTGCTAAATATTATAATTTGAAAGAAATGGCCTTTATATCTTTTCGAAAATGAATGGTTTTTAAAACTTTTTCGAGCTTCGTTATTTCGTTCATATTTCTTCTATTTTCGCTCACTTTTTTTTTATATAATCGTTTGTTTTTCCTCTTTGCTGAATTTTTTCTCTTGCAAATCATCAGTTTGACTTTTGCTGATTTCGATGCACCGGCACAAATGCCGCATGTGAATGGATTCCGAGGAGCTTTTCAGGGCGGCATCAAGATCCTCGAGGGAACTTCCGGTATCCGGTATCGCCACTGTTGGAGTTTCGCTCAGCGATATATCGGCTGTAACAAAATTCCCTGCAGCTTCCATACGAGCCACGAAGTTTCTCGACCCTTACATGCTTAACCCGAGTCGAACGGGGGAAATATTCGATACGGCATTTGCCCTTTACTTGCAAAATACATTCGATCCGATCCGAGACGGTAAGGGGATACCCACGCGTAACTTCGGCCGTGGAAACATAAATCTCAAAACGAGATATTCTCACGCGGAAGGCTAAAAAGTTGTACTTACCTAAAATGTATTGCTTCCGCTGCCGTTTATATGATATATATTACGTGCGGTTCTACGCATTCCAATATTTTTATATATACGGGGCATTCCATGCCATCTCAATCTCTCTGATATTTCCCACAATTTCTTACGCGGTATTGTTTTCACTTTCGAAGGCACTCAGTTTTGTTTTTGCAAATATTTCGAATCCATTGGAATTATTTACAATTTATAAAAACAGACACAATGTTCGACACGATTTAAAAACTTCGAATCATTCTGAAAAATTGTGCGTCAGGTATCAAAACTTTTTAGCCTCGTGAGCCGAAGTTGACTGATTCTTTCTTTCCATTCGATAAAACTAAAACAAAAAAAAAAAATCAAAAAATGTCGAAAGAAACAAGTGAAAAGACAAGAATTTTCATTCGTGATAAAGAAATTTTTTCTGTCTTCAAAAATTGTAAATAATTCAAATCGATTCTAAATAATTTGAAAGAAATACCCCGAGTTCCTTCAAGAGTCAAATCAATGATGTAAAAAATCGTCAGCCAAATCAGAGAGGTTAAGAATCAGGACCAAGTTGAGTTCGTATGGAATGCCATGTACCCATTATTATATATGATATATTCAGTAAAATGAAATAGAATAAGAACGACGGAATTTTTTAAATTTATTTCATACCCGCACTCAGATTGTAAAAAAAATCGAGAGGTTGACGAAAATTGTGGACCAGTTTGATGGCAACCTTTCGTAAAACAATATGACCCATATATAATAATCACGGCGTTTAACCCGAGTCGAGTAAATTCAGAAGAAACTTGGTGATTCCATTTCGTTTTTATTTTTACACTTGCCTCGTCTTTTTTCGTGACCATTTTTCTTTTCCTACCATCTCAAATGGTGCCGTGACCATAATCGTTGAATACGATTCGTATCTACTTTTATCTCTTCGTACAGTTTGTAGGAATAAAACCGAACAACCGTCTGATATTTGTCCGAAGAACGATGAGCAAGCAAATACTTGGCAAGATTTTCTTTCGAGACGAGACTTCGGTGGCAAATTGATTATTTTTTTCACAGAATCTGAAAAAAAAAAAAAAAAAACGGCAACGCCATCGTATTTTACAATTTACAACCTTGTGCAATTAATACGCGATATGTTTGTACGCATCCGGCTTTACTGTCATGCGTAACGCAATCTATTCAACTGAATGTGAAATTAGGAACAGAATCAGAGCCTCGCGACGATGAGGGAGAAGGCGAGAATTAATCAAGTCGAACTCGTCAAAGCAATTATCCATCTTACGTCAAAGCGCTAGGCTTCGGTACACATCCGCCAGTTGAACTTCCTCTCTGCACAGTATTCGCTCTTTGTATCCATTCTCCTACGTATACAAGCATCGGTTCACACTTGACTGCTAAACCCGGCCTTGCAGGCTGTCCTACCTTAATCGGCAAAGTGCCGTCACGAGTTCAGGGTTGTCAAAGGATGCGGAACGAATTAATTTAACGCCTTGTATGACGACGATGTCGATGAGGAAAAGAAAGAGTTTACGTGTTTGCAATCTGATACAGAGTTCCATATCGGTCTGGATTCTCGGACTGCCGATTTCTTCGTTGACTCGGTTAGGTTGGCAATGCTGAATCAGATCGCAGCGCTACCGCGGGCCGGTCGCGAAACAGCCTCACAGTCAGTCCTTGTGAACATAACATAACCCGTGATCTTCACATTTTATATTTTTAGGTTAGATTCTACGGTCATGAGTCATGTTACGTTGGCAAAGATCGAGTCGAATTCTGTATTTTTCGATTAGAATCAACGGCCGTGGGTTAGGTTATGTTTACAAAAACTCATCAGAATTTTGTATCTTTGGATTACATTCTACAGTCATGAATTACGTTTACAAAGATTTAGCTTCTTTTATTGAGGCAGGATGGCGGTAGCATTGCGGGGTGATTCAGTATTGCCAACGTAACCGTCTTGCCGAAAAATTAACCATCCCAGAATCAGTGTGGCCGTTTGTACAATAAATGGCGACGGTATTTAGATCACAGAATAATTTTTTTTCTTCTTTGTTCAAGATACTAGAAAGTGATATAATAAAAATTGTGTATCGTTACAAAAACGATTTAAATATTGTTGGAATTACAGAAAAGTGACTATTTAGTTTGATCATAGTTACCAATACTGCGTTTCCTGGTGACTCCGAAATTGAATCCGTTTTTTTAGTTAACAAGGTTTTTTTGATTCGAATAAGGTCTTGCCGTCAATTTATTGATGCAGTAATATCTAATTATCTTCTTCGACTGAGGCACAATGAGTTTTGGATTTGATCTATTCGCAAACGTTCAGCTTCCCAAAGTCCCTCAAACTTTACAATCAACGTTTTCCGGTTGAAACTAATCAACGAAAGTTTTTATTTTATTTATTTTTTTTTTTTCTCTGTCCAGAGAGAAAGAATCTTGCATCGTTTTCAGCGCATATCTGCAACCGCCTTCAAGACACAGCCGATAAATTTTATTCTGAACATAAAACTCTATCCGTTTCTAAATTTCCGTAGAAATTCAATCCACGAGTTGTATTATTGAGGTTATAAAGTTGAAGAAGAAAATTCAAAAACGCTGCGAGTGTAAATTTGGACAGAAAAAAAATTCTGTTGACAATTAAGTATGTCGCGGATAAAAATCGTTTTTCTCCGTTAGTTTTTTTTTTTTTTTTCCACTCTCTATCTTAGCTACCGGCACTCGCAACCTTTTTTGATTCTTCCCTTCATTCGTTGAATTCGAGAGAAATGAGAATCGTACAAGTATTTACGGAAGCATCATTGATTCAGTATTATAAAACTAATTTACACAAAATACGATTCCAAGTTTAGATTTCTTTTTTTTTTTTTTTTTTGTTTTTTTTTTGCAACAAATTCATATCACGGATTACGTTGAATAATATAATTATACACGGCGTTCAATAATTATTACCGTACGGTTTGAGACATATGAAGTGGCGTCAGCATAAAGTCGAACGTAGCTTCCTTCAAGTTTGCACCGCGAAGATTCGCCTCGTTGAGATCGGATCCAGAGAAGTCACAAAACTGAAAATATATAATCGGTAGGGGAAATTTTTATTTTTTCTTTTCGCGAAGTTCTCAAAAAGCTTCAATTCTTATTCGCGAATCGGAAAATGTCTGCATAAATAATTACCTGACAAGTTTACGATGGAGAATTGTGTTCAAGTTCTTGGATGAAAATGTGCTTAAAGTTCTTTTGTTTTTTTTTTTTTTTTTTATAGGATAGGGGGGGGGGGAGGGGGACGTGTCGTAACACGTGGTTTTTATTTCGAAACTCTTTTGCAGCCGTTTGTAACGCTGACCTTCGATTGTGATCCATTAATCGGAAAATCTTCACGTAATTAATGGCTTGACGAGTTTACGATGGAGAATCGTGTTTAGATTCTTACATATAAAAGTGTGCCCGAAGTTTACCTCAAGATCAGCGCCAGCGAGAACCGCAGCTCTGAGATCGCAGTTCCTTAGTTTCGCGTTCTTGAGGGTTGCGACCCGAAGATTGATGCCTGCCATGTTGCTGCCCTCGAGATTAGCGCCCTTCAAGTTCGCCCCCTCAAGGTTCGCCCGAAGACCAGTCGGATCCTCGAAATTACAACCCTTGAGACACGCCGCCTCGAGATTGACGCAAAGCATTCGAACCATCAGGAGCTGAGCGCCTTCCATGTTGCTGCCCGAAAGATCCGCACGCTCCAGATTACAGCCGGAAAAATTCGTCCCGCACAAGCGACAGCCGTGCAGATTCGCGTACTGCAACGCAAATGGCAATTAGAGAAAAAAGGAAACGAGTTCGTTGGAAGCTTTATTTTTTTTTTTTTTGTCTCTGCACAAAGAGAAATTTCTTACAATTAACGAGGTTACTGTATTTTACAAATACAAACTATAATATTATCATTTTTACCATGTCCAACGCATTGTGCATCAATCATTGTACATTTTGTATCAAAGCTTAGCACAGAATCATTTTCGAATTTTATGCGACAGACGAACGTACATTTTGGTCCGTCTTCGATTCTGCGCTATTCAAAGAACGTCAAAAAAATAACGTTCGGATGGTTTTACATATGCCAGTAATTGACGAACGAACGTGATAAAAACACGAAAACGAGTTTATAATCGAATTATACACGTCGCGTGATAAATTCAAAGTTGAATTCTCCGGTTACTGAAAATTATTTATTTTCTTGTTGGTACGTAGTTTACACGTAAGTCACTTTTTTTCTAATGTCCCACGACGCAAATCACGGGCTGTTGAACTCTCGGTGCGTAACACCGCACGAATTAAGCAGCCGTGATGGTTGATAGGGAGAATAAAAAGAGAGATTAATTACTTGAGACGAAATTAAATTTAGTTCTTTAGCTGCTTTTTTTTTCAACCCACTTCTTCCGCGTATTACTTTCTTCTTATCGCACCGTGAAGTCTGTCGTGTAAGATATTTTATTACTGTTTTAAAAAGTACTCCATGTATGTTGAAATAGAAAACTAAAAACAAGTAAAAAATTTTGATTTTTAATAATGAATTGATTAATAGAAACGAATCCAAAGCTTCGAACAATAAAATCCAGATTTCTTCTTCGACTGTTCGATGAATCATAGAATACAGTATATCAATATTGTTTAAAAAAAAAAAAAAACTTTGTTTCAAACGATTTGTAAGAAACTAATGTAAGAATGAAATAAACTCCTTCATTAAAATTGAACAAATTTCATACGCGTCATTTTTGCAACGGTATAAATAGCGAGCTATTTTTGGATTAATATCAGTCTGAAATACACCGAAAAATACGATAAACTTTCGAAATCTTGAATATGCAGACGAGCCTAAAATTTTAACCAATACTTGGACCGATTTTCACTGAATTTTATTGTTACAAATCATTATCAGGTGTATTACTTAAATTTTTTTGCAAAAAAAAAAACTGTACAAACCGACATCTATACCAGAATCAAAAGCTCTACTTTGCACAGAAAAGAGATACATATAAAAAAAAAAAAAAAAAGTAGCCGAGAAGCACGTTTCAATTGTATCATACTTTTGAGCAAAAACACGCCGGATCTCCTCTTCAATTGTGAACAATTGGGTAACGTACTTCACGTGGAACCGTTTAACCTGGTCAGGGGTTACGAAATTCAAGGTCAATTATGCCGACATAATTTCAAAGTTGAACAGTTTAAACCAGCTCAAAGGGCTCCAGCATCCCGTTGGGCGCATTATCCCTTGAGATAACGCAGGTCTGGGTCCCTGAATAATTACGTGTTCCCGCGGGATAAGTACGCTATAGATGACGGTCTCTCTCTAGTTTGGTCTTAATCGACTAAAACGGATTGGGCGAAACTCCAAATCACCCGGGCATCTGTATAAAGTGCAAGGATTAGGATCGTAATGGATTTACAAGGCGAATTGGATGCAGCGCAGACGCGACTTATTCTGATATCCGCACGCCGTTGAAGAGAAGTACAATATAATAATCGCCCCGCAAATCGAGTTTCAGTCGACAAATCTTAATTGTGTCTATAACTGGAAAGTCGGTTAATCGTTTGCTATTATTTTGTTTTTTTTTTCTTTCTCATGCTTTAGACAAATTAGATCGAATACAAAATTTTTTTAGCACGGCCGAAGGGTTCTTCTCAAACATCGAATATTCCCGAATATTAACTTATAAACGACGGTGTGAAAAAAGTGAAAGTTCGTGCTTTCATCCGAAAAAAAAAAAAAACTTACCTTTAAAATACGTATATTTTTATCAATCTGATGTGATCAATTTATTCGAATTGATCGGGGAAAATTGTAATATTTTTGTCTGGAAAACTTGGAAAACTTCGCGATGTAGATTTTAGTGGCCACCCTATGTAAGCATCATTTGAAAAGTTGGAAAATATGTGCGGGCCGACAATTGTGAACACGGTTAAAAATAATTCAAAAATTTTAGGGTTGAATTTTATCGATGAAATCGCTTTATACTTTTTTATTCAATTTCCAGCTACCGACTAATTGAACTCTGTGACTTTAAGCCTGTAATTACGATTTTTAACCGACTCACGCGATCGGCACAAGCCAATTAATTCACCGCAGAAGATATAAGATTGTTTGAAAAATCGCATCACTTTTAGTATCGTTCAGTATCAGCATTTGAATTTTCATTTTTCCGTACAGTTATAATCGAATCCTAGACGATTTCATTAATTTTTTTTCACACCTCCTTTCGCACATGCGGATCGTAATCAAATCTGCAAATCACACACAGACGCGCTTGTGCCCTTGCAATTTGCCGAGCAATTTCACCGATTACCACTTCGTTACAGGCCTCTAACTCTACCGACACTAGACGAAATCTCTGCACCTTGGATCAGCTTAAAACGTGAAGCTAGAAGCTCGGTGACGAGGGTTTATGCATGAAAATAATTAATCATCGCTTTCGCGCGACTCAATTTGCGAAGACGACGACGATGACGCGTTCGTTCAATGCATGTACATATACTCACCTACATTTCACTTCAAAGGGTGCAGCGAAACGGATGACATACGGGCCAAAGACTAATAGCTCTTTGAACAACGCTTCCTATAACTTTGGTATACGGTTGAATATATCTTGCACGTGTACGATGGATTTTATATGCATGTATATAACAACTATACTTGAGCAATTGATACAGAAACTCCCTAAAGTGACTCTTTTACACGAGACGAGTACTTGGAAATTTTTTATTCTTCTGTAATTTAATTCGTCAACCATGGTTCCCCTTTTTTTTTTTTTTTTCGTTCTTTGGGAGGAAAGGTAAGCCGAATCCTTAAATTCAAATCTCAATTTATATTCACTACACAGAGAGCAAGACGATTGTTTAAACTTACTTGAATATTGTTTTTGAGATATTAAACATATTTTCACATTTTAAATGACATTTATTCTGTTGTATCAATGTGAACTTTACATTGTCGGTACAAAGAAGAAGGTGTGAAAAAGAAAACGTAGGTATCAAAGTTTTTTTTATACGTAGCTGTAGAAGAATTACGAAGAAAAAAATTACGGCGAACGCGAATAAGATCCCAGAAGTTTTAGACTTGATCAAAGTTCAGATCTTAATGTACACTTGGATATTTTTTATACCTGTATACGGTGTACCGAGAGATTTTTAGAGGATCTGTTCGCAGCGCGAGATGTTCAATTTGCTCAATTTTTATTGGTTGATATACACGCTCTAGCAGCCTGAAGCAAACTTTCAGTGAAAATAATAAAATCCCTAGAATCGATTTGTTGACAAGTGACAGTTGACCATAAACTCTCGACTATCAAGAATGCCTGCGTCACAGCGCAAACGCGATCCACTGCGCATCTGTCACCTTGCCTACGATGCTAGTAACATTTTTACGAAGTTTGCTGAGCGTATGAACTTATAGATGGCTGCGAAACGTGGTGTGATTATACATGGTATGTCTAGAACTCTTACGACACGCCCTTTTCTTCGAGATCAAAGCCTTCAAGTAATTTTGCACCGACGACTGCAGTCTAAGTAAATCCCTGTATCGTTAGGGAATTATTTTTCCTACAGTTTGACGGTTACGTATTGTGCAATATACGAAGGTTATTTGTGGTGTAAATCGAAATTGGATTACACGAATCCCGTAACGTTGTCGCTACAACTCAGAAGGTACTTAAAAGACCCGCTCATCTTTTCCGCGCGCAGATTCAACGTGAAAAAAATTAATCACCACTGATCTAGGGTATTTTGGCGTCATTGGTACCGAATTCACTCAAGTCCAGCGCCAGCGTGAGAGATAAGGTAAGTGTACCGGTTATTGATTCTGTCCCAATTATTGACCTTTTTTAATTATGTCCGTTTAATCTTTTGTTCAAAAATTACCAAAAAATAAACTTGTAGTGTTTAACCCTCGGGCAATTATTGGTTTTAGTCAGGGAGAAATTTACAATTTGTGCCGTCAATTTATAATTTTTGAAAATAAAATGGTCAATAACTGATACACGTACCTTAAACTTTTTTCGCGAAAGAAGCTGCACTCCTAGGCAGGCGATGTATGCTCACACCATGCTGCAAAAGTCGTTCACGACATTTGGCCAGAAAATCTCTCGGTACATAGATGCAAAAATTCGAGACGAATGAAAATTTCTAGATCATGATCGAAGGCGGAAATTCATTGTAATTATTATATTGTATGAATTTCTGACCTTGAAGTTGATGTTGCGAAGATCAAGCCGCGAGAGATCAGTACCAGCTAAATTTACACCTTGGAAACGAAGCTCGTGAGGAGCGGATGTGGATAATATCGCCCTGAGGACATCGCGGCGCGTTAATGGGGCCGTTTCTTTTTCGTCCGGACTGTATTTCGCTATCATAGGCTCCAAGATTTCGAAAGCACCTTCTATACCGTAAAATCGCGCCTCTGCCAGAACCCCTGTTAAACAGATGGATCAGATGAAATTGAATCGGAGAGATGGAAAAAGTTAGTTTTCCGTTTTTAAAGGGGTTGGTTAGTCAAGAATCGATCATTTTTTGCATATTTCTTTACCAGATAGTCGCACGTTGAAAACTACAAATTCAAATATTCGTATGGCCACGAAGATTTTTTTTTTAAACTGCCGCAAGAAAAAAAAAACATACGGGAATCGTAAAATGTAACCTGAGCGTCGATTGTTTATTTTCAAAAACACTTTTAAATAGTTTAAAATCTGACAAATTCACGATGACCCCAGTCAATTGAGTTCCGATTTGACCCGATTTGAATTTTAAAAATTGTGCACTTTTTACTAAATACATCGCTTCCACTCTCAAAATAAGTACCTTTTTTCAGTAACCACTATCAAGCGATTTTTCTACGTAAAACTACTTCAATTTATCTTGAGTATATTCAGTAAAATTTTCAATTTTTTTTTTTTTCATACTAATTATTTTTTTTTCTCAAAATTTTCTATAATATTTTTTCAAAGACATTTTGATGAAAGTCCGGTGATTTTTTCTAATCTAAGTAACTCGGTTTACTTGTGATATGCATTTTAGTGGTTGGGGTCTTCAATCAGTTTTCATCGTCGAGGACTGATTAGTGTGAAATAATTTTTGTCAATGAGCGAGTGAAATGGAAAAAATTATTCAACTGCCTGTATTCAATTTAAATAAGGTATGATGTAGAGATTCAGATTATGAGTTTTCAAAGAAATAATTCTAAGATTCAAAATTAGAACAAATAAATTTTCCAACCCGTTAGAACCAATCCCGTTAGAAAAATCCAAGAAATCGATAACAATTTTACTTCCTAACCAGTCATCTAAAATTTTCAGTATCGCATGATGAAGAAATTATCCAACTAAATGCAACAAAAAAAAAAATAAAAATTAATGCCTGTTGCAAAAATAATCTCTTCTTGGAAAATAGATCATTATATTTTTACAGTAAGCAAACCAGCCTACCAATCAATTAGAAATGATGAAATTGAATAAATTCATGAGATTCTACTAAACTTGGCTTTTATGGCATATAACAACGAGCAATTTAATCAAGTACCGCAGTAAATTTTTTTTTCCAGGCTGCATAACTGCAATAATAACGTCGTCAATAATCACTCGAAATTTGGAATGATCCAAGCTCCCGCAAAGATGAAACAGCAGGAGTAGATTGTCTGAGTATATGTCACGATAACGTCGTTCAGTATCATGGTAAATCGAATACGGGTCTTCGATTCTACCTCATCATATCAAGTATAAATTCTAAGTCTAGACTGTCTAGGCCTTGGCTGGCCCGTCTATTCAAAGGATCGTGCGATACCGACAGTCGCTTAAGTTTGAGGAGGGTTAAAGGTCAATCTATGTCATAATTGGAAATTGCAATGAAATAATGTTATCGTACATTACATGCAGCCGTATCCCTAGAAATATTTTTACACTGGTAATATTACGAATAATGCAAAGACTTTATTCTCTTATCACTTCGGAGGAAAAAAAAAAAAAAACCAAAAATTGAAAAATATGTACAAAATGATACGGAAACGATTCAGTTGGCTAAGAAGGCAACCTGTTCAAAAATCGGAATGAAATGATGGACATTGTTGCGGTGACAAGAATGCTACCTATTAATCGATTTTCATAAAAAATTCTCAAGAATTGAATGATTGACTGTCGAGATATGAGTTGTCGAAATTCTTCTTGAAAGAGGAAAACCGGAAATGAAATATTCGTTGCTAACTCGGCTTGGAATATTGAGAATAAGACTTTTAAGAATTTTCACAAACAAGGGAAAGCCACCAGAGAAAAATATACCTATTAAAAAAAATATACAAAAATCCATCTCTTCGATTCCGAATGGTAGGAAATGATCGAAAACTGTTTCTCTCTATGATGAAAAGCATTTTTCACGTTCGTTAATTTCATATCCATATATACACTAGTGTGGGTAAGCAATATGGCACCGGAAATATCAATCAACCGATCATTACCGGTGGATAATAAAAATATCGAGGCACGTAAAATGTCGTGCAAGGGTGTTGACATTTTTTTTTTCCTTTTCCATTAAGTTCATACAGCGGGAAAGATCCTAATCGTTTTCACCCATTAATTTTTCGCAGACTACGATCGTTTGTCCTTACCTGCCGGGTTTATGTTCTTTTCGAGTATTAATTCACCATGCCTTAGATAATTCAATAGCGGTTCAAAGTACGTTGGACTTCTATCGATCATAAATGCTCCGTTTTGATCTTGGGCACTTGGTTGTATTCGCCATCCGGTGTCATCATCGCCTTGAGAGAACATTCTGCGTTAAAAAAATATAGTTCATCTTAAAAAATGTGGGTATATGTATCATCTGAGTATCAAGTTCACCGACAAATGTAAGCCTGCAGCCTTCGATATTGAATTTGGTACATTAAATATTCATTCACCTAGCCAACATGCTCATAGGCTCCTTGTTGGTCAACGTGCTCCTTGTCGTGACGAAATATTTCCCGCCAACGTTCAAAGTCAGCCATTCCGAACTCGTATTATTCGATGAACTTCGCTCCTTGTTAGACTTTTTCGTAATAAAATCTTCACCACTTGATACGTACAAAACATCGTCATCCCTGGTCGGTATGGATAAAAAATTTATCAACAATCGAAATCTCTGTATTTCAATTTACATCTTTGGAATTTTTTCTCTGCGATTCGAATCAAATAAAGTAACGTTTCGTACAGCTCACCTGATGAGCTTCAAATCGTCAATTTCTCCGCCGTGCGGTGTGAACAGCCTTTTAGCGGATATTTCAAACTTCAAACTAGCTGCACATAGAAGCTCGTCGATAGAGTGCGTCACCATAAATACCTACAAACAATAAATCACACGAAACTATGAAATATTATCAATCGGTAAATTCAAATCAAACCAAATTAGGCGCGAAGCGAGTTGCGCCTGAACACTACGTTAGTCAAATATCAGTGATAACGCCGCTTTAAAGATGCACGTAAATCATGATACTCTCGAACAACTTCACGTTAATCATAGGTTGGATTTATACTTGATGGAAACAATAAAATGACTACTTGCATGATCAAACAGAGTACTTTACCTTGCCGTTGACATCCGTCCCGTTGATAAAAAGAACAACTCTCTTCATGGCTGACAATTTGGATTGACTGGCATGCGGTCGAGTGTACTTTCTGGTTTCTGGTTGAAACTGAATAACGAGTTAACACGGAATTATACTTGTGTGATGTTTATTCACTCGTCGGAACAGAACCCTGCATTGGCGTTCAACGTGGAGCCATATTTGACCAGCAGTCATCCCAGCCCGTAAGGTGGCAGGTGCATGACAAGCCACGCCACCTCCCAACGTTCGTTTCGACGATGAATAGAACGGATGCACGCCTCACTGCATCCGGTTTTTGTCCTCCCCGTTGATGTCAATTCAAGATTCACCACGATTGCGGAAGATGATATTTCAAAATAAAGAACGTTAAATCCATTGCAACGAAGTTTCAATTTGAATTCTATGACGTCATTTGTTCCACAGAAATAAAATGGCGGTCAAAACTGCGTGACTAGGGCATGTAGAATCCTTTTATTTTTCGCTTATGAAATGCACGATGGGTGCACGACTGCATAGCAAATTCTTTACTAGACGCATCTAATCTTCCGCAATTGACAGGGTATCAATTTTCAAACACAAAATAAACGAAGAGGAAATTCAAAAGTTTCGCGCCATAAATAGAGCAGAGCTTATTTGAAACTTGGGTGAATAAATCTGGCGGGGGTGGTTTTATTTATTTAATAACATAAGCTATCGCGTACGTACAAAATTCTAGCAAAATGACATTGTTAGAGAATATCAGGAACGATGAATTTTTTTAAACTTCAGGTTTATAACAGACATTTTGTAACCGAGATCAGCGCAAGTTTAAAAAATTTCATAAAGTTGAGAAATGAGTCGAACAAATTTCCAAAATACACCTATTATATCTCAACTTATTACCCTCCAATTTTCCATCGAAATTCGTAGATAACATTTGATATTTATCGCAATTTTCCATATTCTCGTCAACCGTACCGTGAGACAGAAAATTAACTTGTATTTGTATTTCATTATATTACGAAAACACTCAGGCATACATCGACATCATTATATGATACTTCAAAACGTGCAACAACAAAAGTTAAAGGTCGTACAAGCAATTAGAAAACATTCCACGTTCAACAAAATATAATATAAAAACAAATTAGCAAAGACAACAACTCGACAAATAAGTCTCAGATAGTAATGGTGGACTACCTAGCGGATGATTTCAGAACTACTTAAAAAAAACCAATCATTGAAAGAAAAGCCATTGACTGATTTGTACTACACGTTACGTACAATAAGACACGTATTTACCGCGGTTACTCAATGAGTAGTTGGAACATACGACGCACAGATACGAAGCAAAAGGCGTGTGGGTGTCAAAAAGTTCAAAAAGTTACCGCCAGATCGATCTGCCTTCGCGCTACGAGCGAATTCGCCAAATGTGTGGATAATTTGACAGTGTGAAAGAGGGACGATATATCGGCGTCCGCGTTGCGTGGATTTTTTTTCCGAATTAACAAGTGGTTAAAATTTGAAAAAAAATTCATCGGTGGTTTGATTTATCGATAAATTAAATTTCGCGCCAGACGTTTTCCGTCTAAATTGTCGAGTCGAAGTCTGGCAGACGTGTTGTACACACGACAAAGATGGCGGTTGTCTGCTGACGTTTCTATCATTGGAAACGAGTGCCGATTAATCAACGACACGGCTCAAATGAGCGAGATAAAACATCTGGATATTTAATTAGCCCGCTGGAATAACGGTAACAAAGAAAATTGTACAAACGAAAAAACGTCAAGATGATGAACATGTGGAAAATGCGTGAGCTTATGGATAAAGCGTGAGTAGATTAAATTGTACCGATCCTTCGTTTTCATCGTGCGGATTCAACATAACCTGATATTCCACCTTTTCATTTACCTTTTTTTTCTCCCCGCACCTTTTTTTACTCCAATTTTATCACACATTTTCCTCTCACTTATTCCCACCTCTCTTACTTTCGCCCAACCTGTACTTGAAACTCTATTAAAATCTGTCAATTTATCACTACCGAATCACTTTTGCTGTTGCTACTACATATTGAACGAGAAAAACAAAACACCTGCTATCCTACAATTACAATGATAACACAATATTCATGAATTGCGAAAAATCGAGGATTCTGCAAAATCGTGAATCGCAGATTCCTATCTTACCTGAATAAAATGTATGACAATTCGATCAACCATGATTACGATAATCCCCTCTAAATTTTCACTACAATTCAATTACCATCGACTCTTCTGCAGCGATGCAAACTTTTCATTTATTCAGAGTTCTACAGATGTTTAGAATTAGGACGATAGTCAAGTGACGGTTACTTAATCGTTGGACACTGTCATGCTTCCTCATCCGCGAGTCAGACTCAAGGTCACTGTGTGCATCCACCGGCGCATATTGTACCTATGCATACATACGTACGTAACTTTGTTGTACGGTTGTATATATCAGCAAGAGACAACGTGAGGCAAGGCAGCTTACGTAATGTTGAGTAAATACTGATAACTTTATTGTTATGTCGTCCGTACAAGCTTATGGATATAGATTAATTTATCAAGCATGGCCTGAAAAAACAGTAAAAAGAGACAATCTGCACTTTGCCTGCGGTCATAACTGAATTAGTTTAATTCCCGATGAAAAGATATTTAATTATTGTTGTTCATCCATTTGGCATCTACTTAGTCACAAATTTTAACTACAAACCTAAACAATGCTAAAACTGTCAACTTTCTTTATTCCGTGAGGCTGGTAATGGAAAAGCTGCATCTTTAGTCATGAAAATAAGAAAAATGTTTTTGTGACTGTCACGCAACTCTGTTGCAACATATTCGATGTGACAAATGTCCGTGTCACAGATTAGAGACTAATTAACAATTATCGTTAAAATTAATTTAGTTCCACTCACCGGCATTGAAAGATAATAAATTTCGCACTGATATGATATAGATTTGCGAATGGCAATGGCACGAAAATGAAGGATAAAGTGAAAGTTGTTCCATTACGTAAATGAACTGTATTTGGTAGTATTTCATAATGTGACAATAATCACTGTAGGGAATGAAATTGTTGTATAATGAATCAACAGGTGTTCAATATCAATAAGAAATATAAAACGATTTTCAAAATTTTCAAGACTTATGGAAGCTGCTAAAATTAATTCTACTTCTTTCACAACAAGAGGAGTAACACATTTTCCATTCCTTGAATACTTTCGAACGTTGGGTAAATGTAAAACAAAATTTATTTACACTGACCAATTTCTCAACACGATGAAATAAAAAAACCGTGGGAACTCTGATTTCTTTTTTGTCATATTTTGTTAAAGATAGTATTTAGTCAGGCATGAAAAAAGCCAGTTTCTATTCATAATAGGTTTGAAAAAATGAGAAAAAGTATCGGTTTGTCCCAATCTTCGGTCTCAATGTTTCATAATTAAATGGCTCAACCGGTGCAAGAAGCTAATGAATGCTTGAGGCAATTTACAAAGACAGAGTAGATAAGTGGATTCAGTTTTCTTTTCTATCCGAATCCTCAATTACCACAAATCGATTCTGTTCACTTAACTTCAAACAGTGGTATTTTATCTTCAGGACAAATGTTGTGATGAACTATACAGATACCGAAGCCAAAGTAAGAGAAGCCACAAATGATGACGCCTGGGGTCCGACAGGTAAGTCAAATTAACTAAAAAAGTAGAGAATGCTAAACGACGTAGCGTATATTGTTTTTACGTAAAGTCTAAATCTTCATTTTAAACATCTCTTAAAATTGGCAGAATTATATTGTGTGTAGAAGCATTTATCATTAATTATTACCGTAAAGACTTGAAACACTATTGTAAAATTTTATCATCACCATTCTTAATGTCCGTTAATTGCAGAATGAGAAGTCAAAACAAACTTTGGAAATTTATATCAAATATACTGAACTTGATAGAATTTTAATCTTTAATAGACCGGCATTTTTCCCTTGAAATACAGTATTTTTCAGAGGTATAATTTATATATATATATATAGTCATTACGTTCGGTGGAGTTTCCGAGTTATTCGCTGGCTCCAAAAGGAGCCAGGCCGGTCCTCTGAAGTCTAAAGACAAGATAGCATTCTAGCCTTGGCAATAGCTCAAAAACGTTGCTAAAATCTTAAACAAACAAGAGATACCGATCTTGACTCTACAGATATTCAAATGCAATGGCTACAAATTCGACTCTTACATGTGATAACCAGTTTTTTTCTAAGCGCGATAACGCGAGTGATTCGCGATCTATTATCACATTGATGAATTTCAGGTGCCATGATGCAGGAATTAGCACAAGCCACTTTCACATACGAACAATTTCCAGAGGTAATGTCTATGCTCTGGAAACGAATGTTGCAAGAAAATAAACGCAATTGGAGACGAACGTATAAGGTAATACTCAATTCCGATGTACAAAATTCAACATCGTAATGCGGATAGGAATCATGGAAACTTCGATATCTTTATCTGGATATTTTGCCACTTCTCCGCTGAGAATGTTTTCTCAATTGTTTTATTGTTGATAAAATTGTATGTATGAAATTACAGTCGTTGCTGTTGTTGAATTACTTGGTTCGCAACGGCTCCGAACGCGTTGTAACATCATCTCGGGAGCATATCTACGACCTGAGATCGTTGGAGAATTACACGTACATAGACGAGTTTGGCAAAGACCAGGGAATAAACATTCGGCATAAAGTTAGAGAGCTGATAGACTTTATTCAAGACGACGACAAGCTAAGAGACGAGAGAAAGAAAGCCAAGAAAAACAAAGACAAGTACATCGGCATGTCCAGCGAAGCAATGGGCATGAGATTTGGTGCTGGCGACAGATGGAACGACAGTCCAAAGTGGAACAAACCTGCCATAGATGGGTACAACGATTGGGACAGAGAAAGTAAAGGGAAAGGTTTCGAGGACGGAAATAACAGGTGCGAATTGATCGATGTCAAGTTTCAAATGCTCACTATTATAATCGCTTTGATTAGTTTGCAAGTAAGAAAAATCTTCCAATTATTTACGAATCATCCAATTTTTTTGCTGCGCAGCGATGACGGAGAGAGAGAAGACTCGGACAACGACACACCTTCGAGTCCGAGGCGAAGCGGCAGAGAGTACAGAGACACGACAGAGACCATTGACAGAATTGCTAAAAGTTCCCAGCCTTCCACGCCGTCGGGGAATCAGTCCCCGGCTAAAACGCCGCGAGTTTTCAAAAAGGTTGACCTGGGAGCGGCAGCCCACTTTGGAAAGGACCAGTCCAATGTTAGTATTCCATCTCAAAGATGTACCAAACGTACGGTCCCATCAAAAAGCTGTGACGACAGAAATATGATGTAACAAAGGTTTGAAAGCACGGCTGAAGTTGATCGAATTGAATCTGTTTAAAATAATATTTTCTTAACACGGCAAAAGTTTGAAAAACCATAGATATCAGTTGCATTGGCACAATTATTGACGATTTGAAAGAGATCCCACTATTGAATCATTTCTGCATTGAAAAAATCGTATCGTTTTATCTATATCAACGAACTAGGGCTCATTTGTGCATAAATAAAATGTTATGCTAACGAAACACTTGTTTCAATTAAATGCAACTTGATTAACTTCACTTGCAATCATATTCATGTCTGGATATCTCTTTGACTAAACTGTACGTTTGGTATATTTTTCAGCGAGTTGTTTGCCCGAATATTTTACTGACGATTGATATTTTTTCAATTTAATTACAGAACAGCACACCAGTAAAACAGAGTAACCTAATGTCGTCGCCGGTGAAAGAACAGAAAAATAAAAACGACATCTTGAACGATATATTCGACTCGCAGAGTGATGTCGTTAGTCCCAATAACGAAGACGACGACGACTTCAATCCTAGAGGGAATAATCACACGGCGGGACAGCCGCAGAGCGCAAATACGGATTTTGGCGATTTTGCAAGCGCGTTTGGCGGCTCAGCGACAAAATTGTCAAACGACGAAGGCACTGATGAGTTCGCCGATTTTACATCAGCTTTTGATGCCGGTGTAAATATTTCCAGTTCTAACAATCAACAACCTCAGATTTCGCTACTTGGTGCTACGATACCAAACATCGGTAATCCGATGACTGGAAATTCGAGCTCTCCCTTATCATCGTCGCAAAATATCACCTCCCCTGCCTTTGGTACCTCAATGATACAGAATTCAGCGATAGGAAATAATCTATACAACTCTCTACCGCCTCAAGGACTCGTGAATCAAACGCAGTCTTTAGTCAACAGCAATAATAATCCAGGTAAAAGTCTCAAGTTTAATCTAAAGTTTTACGAATCAATTTCTTATACCCCCATTTATGTACCAACAAACAAAAAAAAAAAAAAACTAAGAAGAACCAATCTTAAGCCTCTGAATCTGAACTCTCAAAATAGCCATCGTGTCAATTAATTTTTGTAATTTAATTCTTGTGCAGCGTCTTCGAACACGGATCTCCTAGCAGATTTGGGTGGATTTAGTTCGCTACCAACAATACCGCCAATGGGAACAAACATGAACAATGCGAATCTATTCGGTAGCGCAAATTCGACGCCGATTAATCCACTTGATTTCAATTCAGGTATGATTATAAGGATTTTTTTTGTATGCCATAGTATCTGATTTATGAAGGGTTGAAAGTTAGAGTGAAACTTCGCTCGTCATTCCACTGTTTTCCCTGTTAATTTGAAATGACAATATTCATTAATCTTCAATCGCATCAAGGTGTTGTGAAAAAGAGGTTTTAGATTGTTCTCATGCATGCATTATGCGCGGTGTTTAATGTGATCGATTTATCGGTTTATTACTCGCCACATTTTACTTGGAGAAGTAATGCCCCCAAGTTAGACTTTCCTTGCAGTTTCAAGACCGGAAGGAATCAACTTGAAGCATGCGGCAAATCGACTTTTGGAAACGCTGCAGAGAATTGAAGAGATTAAAAGTGACAAGGAGTTGGATGAAATAAAACATAAAATCAACGAATACACTGATTTTTTCCCAGGATTATACACGCCGCAGAAATACATCGGCATCGATACCCACGGTATCGATGTGGACGTAATTTCGTACGGCAGAATCTTAGAGAACGTGATAGAAAAATTCGATCACAATTGGCCGTTGGTAAAAAATAAACTAGACAAATCGGTGAAAAATTTATTTGTCGTCGAGGGTTGTACGAGTCTTTTGTTGAACGAATCGTTGTCCGCATTGAGCGAGGCGTTGAAAGAAACTGAGAACAAAGAAAAAGCACGAATAATATCGGTAATTCTAGAATCTCTGATTAAAAGCGACGCGCTTTATTCAGCGATAGTGAATGTTTCAAAAATTCATGATAAAACTGAATTGGAAAAACTGGAAATCGACGAAGGTTGGAAAAATATTGTTCAAATTTTAATCTCCCTGCCGAATAGAGTTGCTAATAAATTGAACGGAAAGTTGCCCGACGTTTTCAATTCCGAAACATACGCGAATATTGTTTACTTTCACTTTCTGAGATCTGTGAAATTTATCAACGAAGGCTTCAGCAAGTTTCACATCAAACCGGACTTTGAATATCTTTCCATTTTACTGAGCAAATCCGCGTTGATATTGAACAGAGCCAGTCTTACCGAATTGACGCGTATCTTTGCCGAATGGTGCATCGAAAATTGTAACGACGCAAGGTGTTTTGTTGAAAAAGTTTTGCACGGTTTAAACAGCCAGAGCATAGAGCCAATTGCGGTAGCGTTTCTAATGCAAAGCGTATCCGCATCTGGGATTTGTAACGTATTTGGAAATTTGATATCAAATTCAAACTGGAAATATATATTGACGAATAAAATTCCACTGTTGTCATATTACGACGATGAATATTTACCAAAAAACTTGATATCGTATCTGTCGCACTGCAACGAGTCGGATCGATCCTTAATAAAGCTGCTGACTCAACTTCTAAAATCCTGGAGCAACAGAAGTATCCTGAATCACATCACGTTCGAACAACACATTTTTATTACAAAGCTGATGATATTGTCCTTAAAAGAATTGCATGATCGACTAACACCTGCCGACAGAAACACGATACTGAGTTTAATGTTCTCTGGCACTCAAGCGCACCTGGAAATGGTTCAACCAAAGCTGAGAGCCATCGGTATGATTACCGCTGAGATTTTTACAGAAATTTTAAACAAATCCATGTCTGGGGCGGAGCTAAAATTTGAGTACGACGAAATGGGCGAGGATGTGGTAGAAATGACAAAGGAATTGAGGCAGATCAAAATTCATTATAATCCGAGCAAACGAGCAAGAAACGACGCTGAGTTGGTAGTTGAAAATTTAGAGTTTTACGAAATTGGAGATAAAATGTTGTATCAACTTGGCGTCAAGTGCAAAATATTGCGAGATTTGACGGTGAAAAATATCAATGAAAACACAAGTCCTCGTCCTGTTGAAGAGCCACAAGATACCGGACACGGAAACTCAGCGAAAGATGATATTCAGCCAAACTTGATCCCGGAAGATGAAGAAGATCTTGACAGCGACGACGATTTGACACCGTACGACATGTCAAACGATACAAAAATATCCCAGAGCAAAAGACCCGCCTATTTGCGCGATCTTCGTGATAATCTAACCGATCCACAGACGAACAGTGATCCGGACGTATTTTCTGGTAGCATGGAAATTTGCGAGGAATTGATATTGTCTCAACTTCCAAACGATGATGTTTCCTTTGGTATTGAACTGTTGGAGATACTCGTTACGCTGGGTGAAAAGAGTTACGTTGAAAACTTTGAAAGTTTAAAATTCAATTCCTGCACAGCAATTGTAACTGTATTTCCAAAAGAATCAGCCGAGTATTTGTGCAAACAATTTCACGCAGAAATTGGAACGTATTCCGTAATGCAAAGGCTACTTTTTCTCGAAGTTTTACAAGATGCTGCAAAAAAATTGGCAAACTGTAAATTGGAAGACGATGAACCTGCGTCTTTGACACCAAAGACCCGTTCAGAGATGGAAAAAAAGAAGGCAAAGCCGATATCGTTGACGGTAGAAACGGATAGAACTAAAAAATACGAAACGCTGTTCGCCGACGACTTTGAAATAAGTGATATCAACGAAGCGAACAGGGTCGATTGGGAGGAAATAGTCAACAAAAGAATCCAATCTAATACAAGGCGACTGACGCATGGAACCAAACTTCCTAAAACTGCGGTCAACAAATTCGCCAATGTAGCGTCATCCTTTTTTTATCCATTGTTATACGGTTTCGGTCGCAAAGGAGCTCTGATGTGCGGCACTCCAAAAATATACGAAGATCAGGATTGCATTCTGCTAGTAAACTTTCTTAAAACACTTTCGGTATTAATGGTCTCTGCGAATAATTGCTACCTGGCACCAAAAATGGGCAAGGAAATATTGGATCTGTCATGGACGCTGAGATATCACTACGAAGGAAAAGTTAGAATGGCTGTTATACAAAACATCGCTTCTGTTGTCATTTCGACACCGACGCATTTCCTTACTACCGAATTATTCGAGCAAATATTTGACGCCAGAAACTGGCTTGCCGACATTTCGCAGAACACTTTCAGAGGCGATCCAAACGCTAGTTGCAGAAGTCTGGGTATTAACGTTCTATCTCTGATCGACTCAGTCATTGGCTCCAGTCTCAATAAACTCTGAGATTTAAAAATTTTACAATTGTGAGATTTAGAGACTTATTGCGACATTATTATATGATTTCGATATATTTTTACACATTAGTTTTTACCTTGAAATCCTCAATTATTTCCTCCATATTTTTGGTATATATCATTAAATAATAAAATCTTGTCTTTGTAAGAAAAGTGTATAGAAATAGGTAAAAGTTATCAAATTTTCGTTCGCCAAAATTCATTAACCATGCTTTTTTAAACCTGTTGTAAATATAGATTTAATTTTTTTCTTTGTTCCTATCAAAATCGAATAAATAAACGTTTTGCAAAATCCGACAACTACCTTTCTGAAATTTTTCACATTTACATTACAACGAAAATATAGGTAATATGTTTTACTAATTCATTAACGAAAGGTCATTACAGAGGCGAATCATTGAAAAACGATATTCTTCACATATTATATTTTTTGTCAAAGGTCCGATGAGCATGACTGGAAGTACGACTCTTCTGACGCCAATGTCTACAAGTGCAAAAGGCCAACCGACGACTGGTGTCAACACAACGCCAGTTGGATCAACGTGGGCTGGCGCTGGGCTGAATATTGATTTGGACAACATAATGGGCAGCAAAACGAAACAATCCGGGCCAGCACCGACGATGAATCAACTAGCAAGCAATAGTCCGCAACATCAACCGAAAGGCATAGGTAAATGCGATTGTTATATCGTTTACTTGAAACTTGCCGACAGTCTGAAGTCAATGGCGCGAGAGTTTACCGTTTATAATATACTTGATAACGCGTTTTTTTCTTTTCTTTGAAAAGAGGAATTTGTTTCAGCAGCAGTGCCGAACATGGGTATGATTTCGCCAACGATCAATCCGCAACAGCAACAGCAACAACAACAGACTAACATTGGATTTTTCCCCGCATTTCAATGAAGCATTTAGTTCGATCCGAACATAACTGAACGACTCTTCTTCCAACAAGAAATATTAAATTAACCGAGCAATTTAATCGGTAAAGGCTTGCTGTACTGAAAAATTCCACCGATTATCCAAGTTCTAAGATAATCGCGATTTTTTAATTCAGTTAAGAAATTAACAAATTGGTGGTAACAACTTTTTTAAAACATGGTGCGTCGCGATCAATAAGTTTTTATCGTAATCGGAGAATTGAATGAATAACAAAATTTAAAAAAAAAAAACAATTTTCAATCAAGAATTGGAAACATTTCGCAAAATGTTGAAATACGGCGCTGAAAGTGTTGAGAACAAGGAAAAAAAAAAAAAAAAAACTTGTTTTTATTGCTACTGTGTGCGTATTATTTTTTTTTTTTTTTGTATACTAGAAATTTATGTACATAAATATCTGCGCGTATGAATGATTAATGAAGAATGCCAAAGGCCTTCGGTTACATGCTATAGCAGGTCTATATATTTAGATAGGTGAAAGAAATTTGTACGAAAAATCCGTGAACATGAACAATACTGCGTTGGGTAGAATGAATGATTGAGAAAAAGGAAAAAAGAAAAAAAAAAACAAAAAACAAACAATTCATAAAAAATTAATTACGATAAGGATGATCGCAAAAAAATTGTAAATCACTTTAGTTTGACGAAACGATTATTGCAACGGCAGCTGTTTAAGATACTCTTCAATATTGTGATGCTATATGTATATGCTTTGAAAATATCAACTATACTATTCAGGGAAACTATCGATACAGAATAAAATTTCATCGCGCTCTCGCATATGCACCTTTCAAGGTGTTAGTAGACAAAACCGAAATGACGTTACTAATCCTCGCAGGATATAATTTTTAGAAACAACTAGAGTGAAATCGATTGAAATATTGCATTTACCTTAACTGAATTCGAAGTTTTCAAATTAGCATCTTTTAGCTGATTCGTGTACAAAATTTAACGTGCACATGCGCATAATTGAACAACAAAAAAAAGTAACGTGTATACAATACAGGGTGCCTCGAAAAAAAAAACAAAAAAAAAAGAAAAAAAAAAACAAGAAAAAATATGTTTCTTTTTTGTTGAAAAGTTATCTTTCAACGTTACCATGATATTATTATTAAGTGTTCGATTTATGAAAACTGTGCAAACAGATTATCGCAGAATATTCCAATTGATTTTGAAAACGGTTGATCGCATAAACTGAATTGCACAGCTTGGCATACTTTGATCTTGATCCCTGAAGCGGTCGTGAAGTTGCAATTTACTGGTCGCTAAAGAGATTTCGAATCAGCAATAGCAATAAAGATTTATCATTGAAACGACATTAGACATAGACGATACGTCATGGTATGTATGAAAATACCAACACAGATAAATTGTCGTTTTGCTGAATTCACTTTCAACATGTAGCGTAAGATGTATATAATGCTACAAGACCTGTCGTATCGTAATAAATAGCGAGTAACAGGTACGAGTATAAAAAAAATAGGTTTTTCCGATCAGCGATGAATACGTGCTTCCATGGCACAAACCTAATTTTTTTTTTTTTTTTTTTTCTGCCGTTAATATTGCATGTGATTACAAACCGTACACGTGGATTGAATAGATAACGGTGAAAATGTAAGAACAATATTATAATATACATATTCTATAAAAATGCGAGAATGGTATACGTAATGAATGAATAAGATAAATATATGATAAACGATATAGACTTTCGTCAAGTTAGCACAAAACCGTAGCGCAATAGTGTATAAATTGCAGCAAATTTAAATTGGACATATTTGTTGAACGAAATATCATTTATATACTTATATACATAAAAAGAAAGTAAAGGTAAAATGTATGACATACCAAATCTTGTTTGATGCAATTATTGGGCCCACCGTTGTTCATCGGTGACCATGAAAATTGCATATATCGCGTACCCGAAGCTGTGAAATGTTTGATGACTACCGTTATACGAAAATTTATTTCATTATTCTATTACGAAATAAAGAAAACATGCATCATGGAAGAAAAACAAAAAATGAAAATAAAAAATGAAGGAGCTATTCCTTTACAATAATTAAATGACGAAATGCATATCTTACAGATTATAAGTGATTCGAATCGATCTTTGTTTCAAATGAAGAGAATAAAATAAATAATGATTAATAGTTAGATCGTTAAGAACAGGAGAAATAGATAAATAAAATGAATAAGAATAGCCTTATTTTCAAACAGGAAGCTAACATGTTAGATATAGTTTATGGACTTTGCATGGACTAAGATAAAAAAAAAAAAAAAAAAAAAATTATGATCTTTGTTCGCATAAATTTCCCACAGATAGTTAGAGCCCTTGGATAAACGGTCCTGATGTAAAGTCCACGAGTTAGCAATATATCACAATCCTAGGATAATTTTACTCATATTTTAAACCCTTGTATTTCATAATTGTATATGTAAAACTTTTTAATTCACTTTCTTTCTAATCTACTTTCCTAAATTCATGTCAAGCAGGATTAATTAGTTTAATAAGAGAAACCCCCCCCCCCCTCTGTTTGATTGAAAATATTATTTAGTTCAAATTCGTGAACGATATGACATACATACGTTTAGAAAATATGTACCGAAGAAAAAAAATTTCCGCCTCGATTATACATTTTTTGTTTTAAATTTACGCGCAACATAGTTTTGCGGTTGTAACATTTTTCCGTTATCTTTTTTTTTTTTTTTTTCTCATCACGCCTGTCTTACATTGAGACTGAACTGCCCTATATTATTTTTTCCAATTTATGTATGTACCTGTACCTACCTACCAATGTATAATATCTTCTCATCTACATCACATGCATTTATTAATATACAGGGCGAAATAAATATAAAAAAATAAAAAAAAATAAAAAAAAAAAACCGTACAGTCAGCCTACGGATATAAGGACACGATACCTGTCTCAGGTTACTATTGTTATAGTTAATGAACATGTTGCAATAATGATATATGATAATGCATGGTGAAAATGAACCAGGTATATAAAAGATAAAATGTATAAATCATTTATAGGTTTTCACAATTAAAAGCAGACTGCTAAATTCAATTTGATAAAAGCGATTACTTTTAGTGCGATCAAAGCTGAGGCTTTGACAATTAAGTGTTGTTTTAATAAAAAAAAAACATATAGCGGAGTACTTTGAATGCAACTTTGTATTGGAATAATTTTGTTTCACAAAGAAGCACGGTTTTTTGTTGTTTATTATTATTATTATTATTTACTCACAGATCAGAAGCAGGCCTACTATAGATGATAATAAAAATACATGTACGTGTACTACGGTTTAGAATTAAAAAATTGTACACACGATAATGTTAAGCTTCTAATAAGCTGGGTTCCCAATTGTATTATATATAAAATATATTTACCTGAATTGTAACTTTTAATTTAGATATTTATACCTGTTACAAGTTAATTTTACCATATTAAATGCTCATTGGTGCTGGTATTAATATATTGGATGTTTCTCAACTTTTTGCCATTCTTAATTACCCGTCTTTTATCCGTTATTGATTATCGTTATCAGAGAATCAGTCGGGTGAGTTATAATTAACAATAATGAAGATAATCATCCACAATATTCGATAGTTTTCAAGTATTTTTTAATATTCCGTATTCAATGTACAAATTACGGTATCAGCTTTTTACGGAAATGTACTCAAACATCCAAAGCATAAAGTATTTCTTTCTGTTTGGATGTTTGACAAAGATAAATGATCCAAGTGAATGTGTACAGAAGCAGAATGTCAAGTTTTTGCAGGATAAAAAACGTAAACATTAGATGACAATAATCATGGTTGCATGGTCAATCCTGTCAATTTCATATAACGAACTAAGAAAGGATTTGAATAATAACAATAAAATATAATTGTGGTGGTCCAGTGTCTTTATTTACAAAATTCGAACATTATGAATTAAACTTATCAAGTTAATAGACTGCAGACTGAGAGACAAGATACAAATACTTTGAACAAAAAGTGCTAATTGCGGTGTATTCCTTTGTCGTTATGTAAGATATTGTATTTTAGATTGACTATTCGACCATGTGTACACAAGTTCTATGCAAATACTGAAATATTTATTTCTCAACAGAATACCCAAACCGATTTCTTTATAGATAACCGAAATTAAGACTAAATTAGAAGAAACTTTTTTTTTTCCATCGACTAAAATATTTTCTTCGACTTGAAATTACAATTTCAAACTAGATCTTAGCGGCGAAACAGGCTTCTGCATTCATTCAGTTGTCTGTCAGGTCGTAAAAAATCTTTCACACCTCACTCCTCTAAATCAGATACATTTCAATACATACAAGTGTTACATGCATTGAAATGCATAAAAATGTAAAAGTAAACAAAATAGGTAACTAACATATCTTTTGTAAATATTGTAAACTTTACTGAGAAAGCCTCATTGTCTCAATGTCTGTAGTAATGAAAATGCACTCTTTCAAGTTTTGAATATCGTCGCATCATCTATTAGATTTCATTTGTAAATGAAATACAACTTAGATGACGAGATCGAATAACCTCAGCCGTAGTTCACTCACTCGTCATTTTGACTCTTGGACTTCCTTTTCTTCTTCTTTTTGGGTACGTCATCGTCGACCTCAGCTTCGACTGTACCATTGTCAACCGCAGCTCCGTTTGAGTTGCCATTTTCGATATTTTCGCTCTTTCTTTTCTTGTCTTTTTTCTTTTTCTTTTTCGGAGACTCTTCCTCAGCAGCGACGACAACCTGTGCAGCCTCTTCCAGCGCCTCTTTCATGACGTCTATGTTCTTCTTGGGCACGTCCCCTGTCTCATAGAATTTCAGCCTGTCCTCGACTTGCTGGCGCAATTTCTCGCCAAATATACTGGACGGGGTGTCTGTGAAACAGTCGATTCTAGACGCGATGGAACACTTGTTTGCCAGGTATCTCGAAATTCTTCCCTTATTTTTGGCACCTGCCCTTCCAATGAACGTGGAATGAAACAGCAACCCGTACTTAGGGGTATTTCCTTTAGTTTTCAATGCTCTGAAAAGAGCCTTCTCGGCACCCAAAATCTGCACCGTTGACGCGGGATACTTTGCCAAATTCGTCAGAGACCCTGCGTGCGCGATCAGTCGAGCCCCGACTTGATCGCCGATTAGAGTTGCTAGATTCGGAGCGACACCAGCCATTTTACACCTCAAGTATTCGGCCAGCTGTTTTCTATAGTCGGCCAAAGCGATTACTCGTCCAGCAAACATTTCTATATTCAGAAGATCAACAGGGCTGATGTCCATTCCCATAGAAGATTTCGACGCGTCAATTATAGCCTGAGCTTTTGCGCTATCCATTACAATTTCTTCGAGTGCTTCAAGTTTCTCCTCGGTTAACTCCTTGCGATTTTTTATAAGTTGCGCTACCTTGGCGAAGAGGTAATTTTCGGGTACAATTTTCACAAGCTCTGGAAAGTGGTAGCTGTACCACTCGCTGTTCACGGTAATGAATGAACAAAGATCAGCATTATACAATTAAGTCAAATAATTATTTTGTAATCGGATCACCGATACATTTCTAGTAACGTTTCCATGGGTGACAAAATTTTACACGTTTTAATGATTTTTTGAGAACTATAATTCGTCTAATGAGTAAATTTCGTTTTAGTTTATCTATTAACAGAGTTAAAAACAGTTGAACCATTGATTTGATTTTAGTCATCATGTATTGTAATTTTACAGTAAAATGAAGAAATTTTACCAACAAAATTTCTCAACCGAGTTCTTTATAATCATGATTTCATTTGAATATTTGCTCACTGGAATGAAACCAATATACCGAATGCATACAGAAAAGGAGATTTCAACTGGCTAATAAATCAAATCAACTCAACAGAAAATTATTGATCTAGAACATAATTTCTGATTGGCAATAAACAAACGAATAAGGTTTTCAGAAGGCCAAAAAGTTTGTTTGAATCACAGATTACGCGACTGATAATTATGAAAATCAATGTTTGTAAGGTGATTATAACATGAATGGAATCGTGAATCTTTTGAAACGGTTGGTAAAATGAACCGATCTCCATGAAATATATTACTCACCGTATACGCATGCTGAATGTGTTGACGTCCTTGTCGAGTTGATCAAGGAGCGCTATGCTCTGAATAATCATATTGTCTACCCTGTGTACGTTGAACTTGACTTTAGCCCTTGAATAGCTGTGTCCTAAACCAAGTTGGGCAACGCCAGAGCTTTTTGCTGTAAATCCCTTGACGAGATTGTGAAAATGATAGCGTATGCCTCTGATAAGTTCGGGCACAACGCCGGTATGATCGCACTTCACATCCAAAGCTTCGGCGATGCTCGCGCCAAGTTTAGGATCGGCGACGCCAAGAATGAGCTTTTTTCTCTTGCTAGGCAAACTTGAGTCTAGGAACAGTTTCAGGTCGTTCGGCACTACGCCTTCTGATATGCTGTTTACATTCTCTAGAGCAGCGAGAGCAGTCTTGAAAGGCAAAAAACCGACCAACTTAACGACTCCATGAAAACGGCCCAAGTCTGTTACCGACTCTTCGACTTGGGGCAAGAGAATGCCGACTTCTTCAAATTCCTTAACGCTGAACAAGGCGTAGCCCGCAGCATGTTCAAACAGGACGCAGAGCTTCGACTGTAAGAATTAACAAAAGATATCGAACAATTCGTTGTTGTTTTGTTTCCGAAAATCATTCTTCGCCAGTCGTTTCGTCGAATATCTCACAAGTGACGCGGCTTTGATACGAGATTGACTTTGATAGAAGAAAACGATTTTGGGAACAATTATTTGTACTTAGAAGTAAGTGAAACAGTTTGAAAATTGTGTAATGATTTTGGTGCAACAGTTTTTCGGGCCCGAAACGAATCACGAGGAATGATATTGTTTACCTATCATGATCCGTCTCATGGTGAATTACAGAATAAAGTTTTTCGTCGGACTTTAGTGATATTATATAGTTTTGCAAATTCTGATGCTTCTTACCATTTTTTAATCACATTCGTGCACTATTAAACAAGTAAAATGCTATCGGAGATTTCACACACGACACATAGCCTCTACACGGCCATGTGCACGGGAAGTGAGTTTGACGCCATTTTAAAAACTTTTAGCTCTCAGCTCTCACATCACGGAGCAATCAAGATAGACAGTCATTTGTTTCGCAAATACATGGTATAGAGTTCAGCGGGCCGCCATTAGAGTGCGAGACGAGCAGTATGGCTGAACTTTTGAATCAAATGCTATGTAAAAGTCGATGGCAAATACTGACAAATATACGTGTAGTATCGTTCAATGATTCTCATAAAAGTATTTTATCGTACTTGTGGTCAATTTGGAGGGTTGCCGTATCCGCTAATACATCGTAAGTAATGTCGTGGTTATGCAAAGCTGCGGTAACCTTTACCTCGAAAACAACGGCAGAATACGTGTTCTTCGATGATTGAACAGACACACAATTTTTCATGAAGATTTTAAGTACCGTCGATTTTAACAGGTAAGTGTATTGCTTTCATCGATTTTCTTTTTTCTTTTATCGAAGCCAGAGAAATATTCGATGGCTCGATGAGGGATTTTCTCTTGTTATTGGTTGCATTGAATTTAAATAAAATGGCCGGCCGCCAAGACTGATTGTAAGAAAATGAGTATGGCTAATTGGACTTTGCACACATTTTTGTCTTACTGCTAAAAATTAATGTGGAAACAATTGATCTTGAAAACATTAAAATGATTTTTCTATTTTCTACTTGATTTTATCAGAATAAGTTACAGCCTAGTACTGTAGAATTTTGAATCAAAAGCAAATATTATGATTACGTTGTTGCAAATTTATTCTCGAATATGACACGAGTTTCGAATAAGATGAAAATTAGTTTCCTAGTTTGGATTGACGATACCCAGTACCGTGGAAAACATGACTCTCTAACCTCATTCTTTTCACAAAAACGTTAACAAATGAAGATAAATTCTGACTATTGATATCTGTTTATTTAAATTCAATAAATTAGATATGCTCATTTCCACACCACTGTAAGCAGTAGAGCATCCGGTGCGCTTTTTTTTTACGTGGTATCCCCAGTAGGCCTATTCCACGACGAAGAATTGTAAAATTGACCTTAGTTTTTCGTAGATTTTCCGTATGATTATTTTTATAATTGTTAATTCGTCATTCGTATAGTAGAGTCGGTTGAATTTAACTACGAGATGAATTGGACAGTTCTATAGGAAGCACATTTCTTCTCGTATACTTTCCTGTAGAACAGTTCAATTTATTTGGTAGTTCAATTTAACCTACTGTAGTATATGTAGTTTGTTTGCTAATTGCCCATTATGGATAAAAATATGATTGTTTTTTATGATAGATGATCGAAATAATTTTTTTTTTTTCGACAATCGAACAAATTGTTGGTTATAGACACAGCTAAAACGGACAAAGGAGTAATAAGTTGCGATGAAGAAAAATTGTTATTAGCGAAAATATGAAAAAATTATTGAGCTAAAACAGACAAAGGTGTAATTACCTAAATCAGACAAAAGGTTTGACTAACCGAACCAGAAAACAAGCCGAAACAGACAAAAGTTCAATTAGCTGAAACAGACAAAAGTTTGATTAACCGAAACAGACAACAGTTTCATTAGCCGAAATAGACAAAAGTTTAATTAGCTGAAATAGACAAAAGTTCGATTAGCTGTAACAGAAAAAATTTTGATTAGCTGTAACAGACAAAAGTTCAATCAGCTGAAACAGACAAAAGTTTAATTAGCTGAAACAGACAAAAGTTCGATTAGCTGTAACAGACAAAATTTTGATCAGCTGAAACATACAAAGGTTTTATTAACTGAAATAGACAATATTTTAATCAACTGAAACAGACAAAAGATTGATTAGCTGAAACAGACAAAAAATTTAATTAGCTGAAACAGATAAAAGTTTGATTAACCGAAACAGACAACAGTTTCATTAGCTGAAATAGACAAGAGTTTAATTAGCTAAAATAGACAAAAGTTCGATTAGCTGTAACAGAAAAAATTTTGATTAGCTGTAACAGACAAAATTTCGATTAGCTGAAACATACAAAGGTTTTATTAACTGAAATAGACAATGGTTTAATCAACTGAAACAGATAAAGTATTAGCTGAAACACACAAAGGTTTTATTAACTGCAATAGAGAATGGTTTAATCAACCGAAACAGACAAAAGGTCGATTAGCTAAAACATACAAAGATTTAATTAGCTGAAACAGACGAAGCTTTGATTAGTTGAAACAGAAAAGGTTTGATTGGCTGAAACAGACAAAGGTTTGATTAGCTGAAAGAAACACAAGTTTTCTTTGCTGAAACAGACAAACGTTTGATTAGCTGAAGGAAATGAAGGTACGATTAGTGCAATGACATAAGTCTGTACACTGACAAAGAAAAACATCAAGTGTACAACATGATATTCGCTTCAATGTTTATTGCTTCGATTATTAATTCTAATAATGAAAAAAAGAAATTCTAAATTTTTTGAACCAAAAATCATTTGATTTTGAATATTTGTCACCTTACATATATTCCATAAATTCTTACGCTAAGATTCTTCACTATCACTACACACTCTCGAGATTTTTGTCCTTGCGCGGTGAGCGCTAGCTTTTAAAAGCCGCGCTTTCTTTCAGAACCGAAAAGTATCAAGTCCGCGCGCAAAAGGCGTCGTCGAACTTGAAAACTTCATTATTCGTAATAAAATTGACTGAAAAGTTGAAACAAAGCTCAGCACATCGAGAGTGCTTGACTTTTTCGTACGTGTGCAAAACCGAGGGGCACAAAGTGCGTTTGATTCCCGTTATTAATCGACGCGCAAAAAGGCGCGATCGATTAATTAGTCAAAAAATGTTTAATATATCTAGGACTTGTCGCAAAAATTCTGTAGAAATCCAATCCGCATCTGCGTCTTTTTGAATTAGATACATTGCGATGCGGATTGTTGTTCTCAGATACGAATCAAGTCCGGGAGGGAGGTTGGAAGGCATACATTATTGTGTGGCGTGACGGTCGGCGGTCCTCTTCGACGCGACGTCTTCGAGCTCAGCATCTCTCCCCATCTAGCGTACCACGGAACGCGATAGATGGTCCAGAGATGCGTTTTGCCCATTCAAACGATCACAGACATCAATTAAATGAAGTAAAGATCAATGATGGGTAAATATTTAAATCGAATAACGGTTAAAAAATGTTTCCAGTGTGATAAGAAATAGAAAATTCAATCTCGTTGATATTCAAATGCTTACAAATGGTCGAGAGACTCGAATACGGAGTCTTTTGGAACAAAAAATTTCTGTGTTCGTTTGACGCTGTGGATTACAAAAGTTAGTAACATCACGGTACATACATCGCGACCTTCCTACCCTCGCCTGTTTCCCAACGAAACCACCCAACGGAAAAGAGACACTCACACACTCATGCATAAACCCCGCGACGGATCCCAAAACGACCACCTACCTACCCGGTTACCTATATTCGATCTAAGCGATTACCCATTTTTTCCAACACACATCATCCTTCGTCATTTGCGCCGTGGTCACTGTGACTTACTTTTTCGTCGGTTACCTGTAGGGAGCAAAATGTTTTTGTACCATAGTCAGCCTGCTCACGATACAGTATCGTGGTGGTATCCTACCAACTCTAATATTGTATGTATTATTCTAGTGAATGCTAGCAGACTATCGGTACATCAACCTTTTGTAAAATGGATTAGAAACATCCTGTATGCTAATCAGCATTTTTCTAAACGAGCTAAGCCTGCAGTTGATCAAAACATTCTGATTGTAAAAAAATTGAATTCAATTTAATATATAACAGGCAATTACGTTGTGTTATGTCAGATTATGAAATTTCATGGATTCAACAGAAAAGTGAATATGTTTAGACCTCAGGTGAAACCAACACTTAAACGACGTCATTGGTAAATTCAAATGTACGTTATTAGATCATTAGCTGAACACGATTCAATCTCGCGAATGTCGAGTAAGCAATGGTTACCTGTCGCGATGCTCATTCCACTTTCAGTAACGTGCACAAGTTTTAACTTTAAGAAGGCTATGGTAGAATAAATTTCAAAAAAAACAAAATGATTAAATTGAAAGTCAAGTCACATCGTTACGATCGCGAATGAGCCTATCCATGCAGCTAAGAAATCGAAGATCTGTGTCAGAATTGTTACCGCCACGCCACGTGACAGAGGAATCCCGCGGAAATACCCGTAACCTGAACACATGCAAACTCACCAACGTTGCCAAGCAATGGAGCAGTTACTCGGATGTCTCTGCTTAATTCTGGAAAAAACAAGAAAAGTAAACTTAATTAATCTGGATTTTAAATTCTCAGATTGAGTACTACTGTTGCTTCTTTTCATATTTGTTCACCGTGTTCATCGTATTCAAATTTACCAAGAATTATCAAACAATTATAAAATAAGCATTCTTACCTCCTCTGGGTTGCTCCAAGTATACTTTAGATGTAGTAGGTAGTTCTCGTAGCATCTCAGGTTGGATCGTGAAACGACGCACTTTATACACTGTAATAAGAACGTAACAGAATATTACTAAAACAATATACTTGGATTAGATTTTATATCACCACGGCTTCTCCGTGTAAAAAATATATTCTTGTGGGTGAAACTGGCTAGACATGCCTTACTTTGGAGGGTGGTTAAGATACCTTCCTCGAAAGTATAACGTAAAGGCTGAAGCTGCGCACAAGAATTCAGAAATTGCGACGTGAAACTCACCTTTACTGTTTGCAGTCTGGTATTCGAATGTCAATAACTCGGTTAGTCGTTCAGCAAATCTTCCGCGACTCGTGTAGTAATTAACAAACACCAGTTTGATCCGAATACACCGATAAAATTACGTGGCACTGCTCGAACAGCGTAGTCTGAATTCCCGAGCTGCTTAAGACCGACTGACTGAGTAACGCCGGACGAAGATCGCTCGTAAGAAACATTTGACCGGTTGAAGTGAGCCGCGCATGCTCAATGCGTGCGACGAGGTACAATGTTTACCGAATTGCGGTTACTCGCGGTGTTGGACGCACTATTTTGAAACGGAGAAGGTATTCGTTGATCCGTATTTCATTCAACAGCGTAATAATCACCCGAGTACAGACCAAAATATTGTTATTCCTTTCAAGTGCGATCTGCGTAGAACCGCGTAGCTGTTACCGAAGAGATTAGAGAGTCAGCTTCTACCGATTATGGAGAGACGTAACGAGAGCAAGTCCAGACTCGCCGACGCTCGAACTTCATCTACTCTTCATCAGCCGATCGATCTCTTTCTCGTATCGCGCATGCGCAGTTTGTTCAGATACCGAGCGTCGAATCAACGCGTCCGACGTAACTCGCGTATGGCAAGCTCGTGCGTAAAAACACAAAATCTCACGTCGTGTGATTTTAATCGTGTTGTTTGGGTCCGTCGTGTTGTGTGACGAATGCATTTGTCTCATAGTGACATACTGTTATTGATATGTGTGACCTACAGTGAGTTATTTACGGTGAGATAAACAAGCCATTCTGAATGAAGGAACACGCGCAGTATCACAAAGGTAATGTTTGTGTCGTACATAATGCAATCTCTGAATGAGCCGAACTCGATCTTTACAGTTACAAGGCAGGTGGTAATCAAGTGAATTTTACACTTAGAAATTATGTGTTTTTTTGTCATAGACAATTTATTTTGAATGCTTTTCTACAAAATTAGTGTAACAGATTGTGTTTTTTTCTTAGTAGCCAATTTAACATTTCCATTTGTTGATCTTAATCCATATCGATACAATGTTGTAAGATCAAATATATGACGATGCCAAAATGTCGAAAAAAGGTGTTTGGTAACTTTGACGAGAAAAAAATTCTACGCGAAAAGGATATAAGACCACAATTAGAAATATGTATAAAACTATGAAAAATTATACATTATACAATTAAAAGCTGAGAATAGAAACTCACTATTTTTTCTTCTCTCGGCTTGGAATCCATTGCAATCAGTTTTTTCATGCAGCGTCTCAACTAGTTGATCTGCATATTTTACAATGTGTCGCCATTATTTCAGTGACAAGATTTACATTCACAGCTTCATTCGCTGAAACGATCAATTTCATCACGACAGTTTGATAATGTTTATAATAAATCTCTTTTAGTCAATCGTATGTTTGGTATATTTGTACATTAATGTAACTTCCGTCACTCTTCTATTTCATTAATTTTATGACAGTTGATAAAAGAAATGTTTCATCAAATATTTTCCTTTATGATTCTGGTGTTATTATAACAATGGCTGAAAAATATCTATTCAAAGAGAAAGTATAACGAGCTTTTATGTTCATTTTGATGTTAGAAATGCAATCCAATAACAATACTTTTTCTTTCTCATTTTTCTTATTCATCTTTTGAAGTTATGAAATGTCCATATTCTAATAGGTGCCAAAAATCTTGCTATATTTCATAAGATATTTCTCAATTTTTTCAGATTTTAGAATGAGCTTTTTTTCAACTTTTTAAATCATACTTCAGATACGCTGGGTCGAAAAATTCTGAAAAAATTGCGATTGCGTTTTTCGTCATTTACTTTCACATACAAAATTATAAAGCCAATCTGAGACTCGACGTAGAATCTTCATCGAGATGTCATGAAATGCCCTACCTATGTTGAACTGCATCAAAAACTAAAAGTCATTTCTATTTCTTGTCACTCTGCAGCAGAGCACATTGTTGCAGAACAATATATTTTATAAATTATATCCATCAACGTATATTTGCTACTGCTTTACGTTCTTCTTTATGCTCTTCTCTTATATTGGTCTGATCTTTGGTGTGAATCAAGTATTCCCTGGTGGAAAAATTTATACGAAAGACTATTGAAAAGTGCTGTGCAAAATTAGTTGTTAGTCGACTAATATTTCCCGTAAAAATTTGCATATTTCTGAAAACGTTTAGTCTTACGCTAAGCAGTATCTTGATAATACGTTTAGCTGTCAAACTATGCAAATCTCAAATAAAAATTTAACGAGCATTATTTTACATAGTTTTGCAACTAAAAGTATTATGAAAATGCCAGTTCACGTACATCCACGTTTGTTTGACCTAAATATGCAAAATTCTACACGATGTAGTTATATTCCACAAACAACTAACAACTACTTTTTCCCCACCTGAATTCTGATCTAGTTTTCAGTAAGATCGATCAAAGTACTTTTACGTGAAATTTTTCACCAATCTGAATGTTAGCGTGAGCATAAATTCATCTACTAATCGTTTTCTAGTTTATATCGACAAAAATATAGCCCTACGAGCTTTGAATACTCAGCCTTGCCTTCGCACCGCGCGAAAAACTAAAAATATAATTCGCGCGTTCTGTGCTGTACGAACATGCGTAGGTGTATTTTATTTGCTTGTGTCGTTCCGTTGCTGATTGTGAGTGCCGACCGCGCTCAAGGCTAATGAAGGAGAAATGAAATGTTCGGTCTTCCATCTTTCTCGCACTCGAGCTCACAAACCTCAAGTTCAATGCGCGTAACCGATAAGACAACGACTGGTTTATCCTACACCAATGGATAATATCTGGATTAAGTTCATCGAGGAGAAAGCAGACGAAGAAAGAGACAACTGGACTTGCTTTAGTCAACGCGATATAAGCGCTGTTCCATGTCAAATTTGCAACATCATCACTCCGTTTTCCTCATTTCTGTTTAAAGTGATGGCACGCCACGTGATGATTAAGATTGAATTAAATCATCGCCACTGATTTCGTAATGACCGCATTGTGTAGCCGGTGCACATTCAAGTGCATATTCAGGGTAAGTTCAAACGTGATAATTTCAAGACGCGCGCGAAACTTGTTCAAATTGGGATTTGAAAGTAGAAATTGCTAGAATTTCAACCATTCTAACCTTACTTTTTTGTCAATTTGGTGTTACTTTTTTTTATGCAATATGTTATGAAAGTTACTGGCCTTCTGTGAATTACGTGAAAATATGCGGGAGCTTATAAGTATTTTAACATCGCATTTTTTTGCTTTTGCAATGAACGGATAAATTTTCGTTTGCAACTAAGTTTACCAAGAATACAAGTAAGGTTTATTTATTTTACGTCATACTTCAAGAGTCAAAAAAAGAAGGTCGTAAGTGTAACGTTGAAAGCGTTGTTATACGACCTTTTCTTACTTCCGAATAAAAAAACGACTGAAATAGACGGTAGTCTCAGATCTCAATGACTTTCTTGAATCATTTTTTTTTTTTCGTAATAAAAATTTAGTTCATAATCTCAAATTTTTTACACATAAAAGAGGAAATTATAAAGTATTACGGAAAAATTTTTTGTTCGTTTTTTATGCTATATCTGGCTGATACGATTACGATCTCAACTTCCGTGCATCTGAAAAAAAAACAAACACAGAGATTATCAAAAAGTAAACTTGTAGCTATCGTTTGAAGCAGAATTATGCAAATTCGATTAAAAAAATAACGAAATGACGGTATTTTGAAATTTTTGATCTCTTTTTTTCAAACTTAAATTGGTGAAACTATGGATTAAATATGGATAAATAATTTTGACGGTGCTTCAGATAATAGCGACAAGTCTGTGTTTTGATAATCTCTTTATGGAAACGTAAAAAGTAATTGAATTTCTAGTGAACTTTAATTTCTAACTCTCTACAGCTAACACTGATTTATAAGTAAATTAGTGCTTAATCGTTATAAACGATGTAAATACAAAAATGACTTCTAGTAAATCAAACTTTTCAATTTCAACTATCTTTTTTTAGTCCGATCATTGAAGGACGAAACGAATTTACGGAGGCCGAATATCCGTAGGTATGCAGAAGATTCGATAGTAGTACTAAAACGATTTTCGGGATGGCTAACAAGGACGAAAAAATCAGTGGCCAAGAGTTGGCTTTCATCAAAGATAATAAGTATGCGTCCAAGGGTGGACAGGACTGTTTGCGAGGTTTTATCTACCAGCTGAAGCTGTTGATGCTTTTCATGATACGCGGACTCCGGAAGGGTTACAAGTTTCGTCTGGCAACGGAGATGATGGCGGCCGAAGATTTCGACGACTTGATATTTGAGTATGAGAGCGATGGCGATACCACATGCTGCAGTAAAATAGCTTACCGGTTTCTTCAAGCCAAACACACCCAGAATGATGCGAAAGAAATCGATGCTGAGAATCTTTTCACAAGCAGTGACTTTAATTTGCAAAAGTACTTCAACTCCTACTGTAATATAAAGAGGCATTCTGTTTTGAGTCGCGGAATTTTGGATGATTTTATCATATACACTAACATCAATTTGAATGAGGAAAAACTAAAGGCCAAAGGCATTAGGCTTCTGCCCGTTAAACGACTCGATGAGTTTCTCGATGTAAAAACTCGAAGAAATGACGACAGGCGATACAAGTTTGACAGTGAAGAACCGTCGAAGATATATGAAAATTTAGCGTCAGAAGCTTACAACCTTGCGCAGATGTTGGTCGAGAAAGTTCTGAATTCAAAAAAGTTGAGTGTGGATACAGATCTTCTTAAAAAATACCGGACTGCGTTGACAGCAGAAGTTATCAGCATCAAGGATAGAACTTTGTCTGAAAATTTTATCGACGGCTCTGAGAACCTGTCCGAAAGGGGAAAATATTTTCGCGAGGTTTTTTACGCGCAGGTTTTGAAACAAAAAGGGTTACCGGACGATTACGACCGTCCGGAAGATTTGTGGAAGGAGATGAAAGACCAGTCGTTGAAATTATCCGAAGGTTTCATTTCGGACTACGAAATTGAAGACTCGGAAAAATTGTCCATGGAATTTAAAACTTTATTGAAAGACGCCAAAGTTGACCAAGTAATCAAAGTAGAATTGAATAAGAAAAGTGCTTCCAAACAAGGAGGGAGAGTAGTCATTGCTCACAACATTGCACGCAATATTGTCACGCTTGATAAATACGTTTTGATTGAAAAAACCGATGACTTGTTTCAATTTAATCCAAACTTTTTGGATGACAGTATCAAGCAGCCTGCTGATATATTCAAGTTGAAAAAATCCTTGAAGTCTAAGCTTGGTAGTCAATACGGAGATCTTGATAAATACCAATTTGAAATGAAAAGTTTCACCAGAGTAAAGGAAGAGCAGCTACGTGCAAAGTGTGAACTACCTGAGGGTAAAATTGACGACAAAGAAATCGCTGGTTTTCTCGACAAGTTAATCTTTGCCGTTAAACAACCGAACGAAGTTGAGCTTGGCGAAATATTAACGCGGGAAATGAGTGAGGATGACACGTTCAATTTACTCGATGCCGATTTGGTCACTCATCGTTTCGAACAAAAGATGCGAGAATGGTTTTTGGACAGAAAAGGAACGTTCATGTCGATGGAGGAGGGCCGAGACTTGATCAGCAGCATCAGAGAAAAGGTCAATACTCTGATGATTTCTGGAATAAGCTTGGCGTATCCGGAGGAGCTTGAAGAATATGGCATAGAATTTGACAACGTGAACGAGGAGTTGGTGAAATTTTTGTCCTCCGACGCTGCCCGTGATCCAAATTTAGCTCTGAGCTTGATTACCAAAGGGGAAACTTTGCCAGCTGCAATTCAAGTTCACAAAGCTGTGAAACAATGTAATAAGTATCGAAAGCAAGACAGCGTTATATTCATACGTCAAGAAACACTGATACGTCTTAAAATCAGAGAACGAGTGATCGATGCATTTAAATCGCTGGGTAGTTACGAATTATTAGTGATAGTATGTAAATCGTCGGACGAGCTGGTGATGCATAAATTGTCCAAGTTTTACCAAAAGTTAAGTACAATAATGCAAAAAAACAATACCAAGAAATTGATTCTTGTTACTGGAACGGAGGTACTTTTGAATAACTGCAGCAAAAATATTGATTGTAACGTCGGTTTTAATGATTTTACGATAAATTCACAACACGAATTGCTTAATAAACAGGTCATCAATTTGCAAGGTCGAAAAGAGAGATCAAGTTTCGGAAACTTGTTACGAATTTCTAGATTAGATGAGATCGAATCAGTCAAGAAAGCCCAATTACAAGATACATTATTAAAATCAAGCACGTTAGTTAAGCTCATTGGTGGCGAGGAGATAAAGATCGGAAATGAGTTGAAAGGATTGGGTGAAGTGGACGATTATTACATAACTCGTTCAGTTAACTTACAAGTCATCATCAGAACTGACATTTTCAGATCAGATCAGACATCCGATATATTCGCTATTGGCCATGCCGACAATAAATCTTGGCAGAAATTCCAGATTAGAGGTGTCGGGATTGAATCTTCTGATGAAATCGAGCCGTGGAATCGATACTCGCATAAATTCAAAGTTCTAAATGATGGCCAAGAGAACGAACAGTTTGAGAGGTTGTGTACCGAGTATCCGAAACACGACGTTCATTGGCTCATGATGGGTAGCAGCGGACTACTTTGGGTGAAATCCCGAGGTAATATTACCACTTTGGTGAAACATAGAGATGGTTCGGGTGATTATTACTGTTCGTACGATCACTGTCAAGTTTGCAATGCAGCTACGAGGGTTTCGTCGGTGGATCAGCTGGCTAATCAGCATGAGCGGCCCGTAATCATTTCTAATACTGCTGGGATGGGTAAGACGATTATGTTCACTTATTTGGCGAGGAAGTTGGCAGATTATCCAGGAATGTGGGTGATCAAAATCAATTTAAACGATTTCACCGAAGTACTGTTGGAGGAGCTTCGCAGTCGAACTTTTCACGAAAATGACATTGTCGAAGCGATTGAATTTTTTGTGGATAAACTCTTGGTCCCTGAGACTGATTTGGAGAAAGCGATTTTCAAGAGACTCATCCAAGAGCCGGGTGGCGTAGGCTTGTTGCTTGATGGGTTCGACGAGATTAGCCCAGATTACGAGGAGGTAGTAACGGACTTGCTGAAGGCGTTCAAAAAATGTGACCTCAAGACAATGTTCATCGCCACCAGACCCCACATGCGAATCACGCTGGAAAACACACTTCACATATTTTCCTGCTCGATTGAACCATTTTCTCAGAACGATCAGGTCGACTTCTTGGTGAGGTTTTGGGTGAAGGATTTCGGTAAATGTGATAACCGAGAAGAGGTGCTGAATTGGTTAGATGACCGTGCCAAAGATTTGATAGCCAAGCTCGCGAAGACCATTTCTGACCCGCTGATGGAGTTCACCAGGATCCCACTACATATTAGGATGGTGGCAGAGGTCTTCTGTTATGATAAACAATGTGACTCTGAAGTATGCGAGGTATCTTTGACGTTGGACAGCGACGAATGGCAGTTTCCAGAAAGAATGAACATGGTTACATTGTACAAACGGTTCGTTGAGATGAAGTACGGAATATTGTGTAACGAAAAGGACAAAGAAGACCATTCCAGGCTAGGTTCAAAAAAGAGAAGTGAGAAATTTTTTGAGACCGTTTTAGAATCTCATCAATTGTTAGCAATGAAGACATTGCTGAACGGTAAAGATCTTTCGATGTTGCGGGTGTCGCGGCGGGATATAAAAAAAGCAGAAGACTTAATAATCGACATTAACGACGGAAACGAGCGAACTGGAATCGTGACTCAAATTGTCGATGGCAAACCGCAGTACATTCATCGAACTATCATGGAGTATTTTGTTGCTACTTATCTAATAAACGTTCTCAAGTATGCTGAAGAGGATAAAGATTGTCCGAATCGAAAGTTGCGGACATTCATATTGAAGCAAATTCTAACTCAGCCAGAGTACGATATTATTCGCGCATTCTTTAACGACTTGTTAAACGAGGTACACGCGACATATGACGTTTGTCACTGGAAAGCAGAACCAGATGACTACAGTAACGAAAATCGCAGAACACTTTTTCACATAGCTGCTATGGAAGGCAATCATCAGATCATGAGATTCTTCCTAGTTCGTTTGGGAAAGAACACTAGGACTCGGCAGCAAATAGCCAACATGAAAAGCAACTTTGGTGAGGTAGCACTGCACTTGATATTCGCAGATCGCTGGGATGGACTGCGCTGCAGACGTTCCGACGCGAATGACTTGCAGATAATAAAATGGTTGCTCGAAAACGGAGCGGATGTCAACGCCGTTGACATGGTGTCACGTACGCCAATGCGCCGAGCTTTGATCGCTGGAAAAGTCGAGGCTCTGAAGTTAATGGCAAAAAATCAAATCATCGATGTTGAAGCTCGAGATAAGTCGGCGACGACATTTGAGCAAGGACTTGCGGAAACTCGGGAATGGCAATTGGTGACGAGCTTGTTAAATGAGCTGGGTGCCGGTACCAACGAACTGGATGATTTAGGAAGATTGGACATACTGAGATGGCTGGTGAAGAACCATATTGCAGATATTAACGTTCGGGATACATCGGGAAAAACATTGCAGCACGTCGCAGCTGCTCGTAAAAACTTCACAGTCCTAAAGTGGCTGGTGGTGGAACGAGGTGCCGATCTTCACGCTCGAGATGATTTTGGCAATACAGTGCTGCATACGGCTGTTGCTCGCTGGAGCTTGGCCGACATTAAGTGGCTGGTCGAAGAGCTAGGCGCAGATCTAGACACTCGTAATAACGACGGCAGCACAATTCAGCACAGCGCAGCTGCATCTGGAAGGTGGGAAATACTGAGGTGGCTAGTGGAGGAGAAGGGTGCTGATGTCAACGTTCGAGACGACATGGGGAGGACTTTACAGCATAATGCTGTCTTGGTCAACTTAAGCATGTTGAAATGGCTAGTAGAAAAACACGGCGCCAATACGAACGTTCGGGATCATTCAGGGAACACATTGCAGCACGAGGCTGTAACTCTCCGTAACTTGAGCACATTGAAGTGGCTAGTGGAAGAGCGAGGTGCCGATGTTTATGCTCATGATGCGACAGGTCGGACAATACAGCATGTTGCTGTCCAGCGGCAGAAGTTAGAGGTGCTTAATTATCTAGTGGAAGAGCGAGGTGCCGACCCTAACGTGTGGGATAATTCTGGAAGGACATTGCAGCACTACGCAGCGAAATTCGGTGAATTGGAGATACTGAAGTGGCTTGTCGAAAATCACGGTGTCGATATCGAAGCTCGGGATCATTTGGGGAAAACAGTGCAACATGAGGCTGCTGACCATGGACAATCAGACGAACTCGAGTGGTTGGTAGAAAAGCAGAATGTCGATGTTAACGCTCAGGATTATTCGGGGATGACACTGATGCATTGGGCAGCTCAAAATTGGAACTGGGATGTAGTGAAGTGGCTGATAGAAGAACAGAATGCGGACGTTCATGTCGCAGACGAGTCAGGAAGGACGTTGCTTTATTGGGCTGCTCAACGTGAGAACTGGGAACTTGTAAAGTGGCTGGTCGAAGAACGAGGTGCCGATATTAACGCTTGGCACGACTCGGGGCGAACATTGCAGCATAAAGCTGCTTCGTACTACAACTTGGACGTGTTAAAGTGGCTGGTGGAGGAGAGTGGGGCCGATGTTGACGTTTGGGACGACTCAGGGAGAACGTTGCAGCACGAAGCAGCTGAAGCTGGAAAATTGAACATCCTCAAATGGCTGATAGAAGAGCGAGGTGTTGATATTAACGCTAGGGATAATTCGGGAAGCACATTGCAGCACAAGGCTGCGGCGTTATTCGCCTTGGACGTGTTAAAGTGGCTTATAGAGGAACGGGGAGCTGATATTAACGTTCGCGATTATTCGGGAAGAACATTGCAGGACGTGGCCACCAAGGCTGGGCAACTAAATGTGGTAAAGTGGCTGGTGGAGAAGCAAGGCGTCGATGTAGAAGCTCGGAACAGTTTCGGAAGGACGTTGCATCACGAGGCTGCTTACCATCATCATTGGAAAATAGTTAAGTGGCTTGTAGAAAAGCACAGAGCTGATGTCAACATTCGCGACGATTCGGGGAGAACATTGCAGCACGAGGCTGCTTGTTACTGGCATTTGTACGCAATGAAGTGGCTTTTAAGAGACCGAGGAAGCGATATTAACGCTCGAGATTACTTGGGACGAACAGTACAGCACGCGGCAGCTGAAGCAGGGGAATTTACCATTCTAAGGTGGCTGGTGAACAATGAGGGGGTCGATATTAACGCTCGGGACTATTCAGGGAAAACGTTGCAGCATGAGGCTGCTAAGGCCGGGAAATTGAACATACTGAGATGGCTCGTTAGTCAGAAAGGTGTCGATGTTAATGCCTGCGATGATTTGGGTAGAACATTACAGCACGACGCGGCTGCGGCTGGGGAATTAGAGGTTCTTAGATGGCTGGTGAAAAGTCAAGGTGCTTATATCGATGCTCAGGATAAGTCAGGGAATACATTACGGCAGGAGGCTGTTATGTCTGGAAAATTAGAGGTCCTAAAATGGCTTGACGAACAGCAAGATTGCAGGTGATGTACCGATGATCTAGACATTGGAAATTGGTCTTGGAAAAAGGTCTGTGGAAACTATCGGTACAATTGTTTGTGCAGTGATGCTTGTTTCCCTGTTCATATCCCACACCGCAAAACTGACATGAAAACCGTTTTGTAACTCAGAATAAATCCGTTACTTTGATCTCGCTGATGATGAGTAATTTTCAATTCATGATAAAGAGCATAACAAAAATGGTTTCTTCCGCTAAGCTCGAAAATGTCATAGAATAAAATTATTGAAATTTCGATTTGAAATAAATTCCAGATTAATTCAGAAAGATCTATTTAAAATTCCCGACAGCATGATTGTTGTTACGTGAATGAAGACCTAGTTTTTTGCAATACTTAAAATTAGAAAATGAATCAGATCGTCAAATAGCAACATATATTATTAACCGAAATGCATTTACCGAATGGTAATATTTACTTATTAATTAACCTAAGCCAAAAATAGAAGTTTCTGGAAACTGTTACCAATTACGTTGTCAAATAAATTTAATTTTATAAATCGTTTTCTAAAGCTCAACTCTCTGACAAAATGTGAACCTTGTTGGATGTATTAAAATCCAAATGATTGTAGTTTTCTTCAGCGCACCGAATACACCAAATTTGAATTTCTCAAATCTAACTTTAGATTCTTGATCAGTCACCCAAAATAGCGTATGGTGCCAATTTTCATTAAAACCTGTTCATCTGTTCCCAATATATCATGTTTATTTTAGTTTATAGAGTATCATGAAAATAATTCGAAAATTACTGAACCGATCATAGCCAAAGTTTAATCAACTCTAAGTTTGGAAAAGCTGCATCAATCGAGACCAAAATCATCAAAGTCCAGTAACTAGTTCTCGAGATATCGCTGGAAAAAAATTTGATTAGATAGGCACGCACGCGCACACATACACACGCACATGTCCTTCTAAAGATCATTGGAGGTGATTCTCCAGGCCTTAAAACGTCGAGATCTAGTGAAAACTCAACTTTTCATATTCGGTATGATTACAATTAGTTCCTTTGTCTCTGAAAACATAGAAATGCGCAGCTGAAAAAGAAAACGCCGAAAAAAGACGTGAGAATTTATCAATGGTAATAGATTCCATACACAATCTGCATGATGTTCCGTTGGCATTTGTTTCGCCGTGGCTAAATGATCGTCGAGCGCAGTCGGTAAATTAGACTGAGATAAATCCACGGAACGATAATTTATTTCGAAGTTACCGATAGATGGTAACTCAAGGATCGATATTTCTGAACTTGAATTTGTACTCCAACCTGGGACAGTGTAATCGAGCAACGTTGGAGGTCGCAACAAAGCAATCTCATCGTAGTTAGGTGGTTGATTGAAATGTTATATTACCGAGCAACGCGAAAGAACACGAAAAACTTGACGATTCTCGCCATATTATTATGATTATTGCTATTCGGTTGCAGCGTGACCTCCTTTAAGAGCTTCGCTTTATGCATTCGACGGTATTAACCCAGGGCGAAAACATTGACCCGCTAAATTATCCAACCGGACACGATAACGGCTTTGAATTGCAATCAGAAACGAATATAACAGTGCAGCACGCATGGTCGTGCAGTTCAGCAAAGATAAATGCACCTCTGCTCTATATTATACATGTTTTACAGCTTACGCGAAATAATGCTTGATAATAATCGTCCCCCTGCATCATTAGCTATGTAATGCAAGGCTGCGACGAATATAATAAACAGCAAAATGTCATTCGGATATTAATTATCTCAACAGAGTAACTTATAATTGATTATTCTATTTATGAATAATGCTTATCTGCAACCGTCCTTGTACATAAATAGTAGTATATTTATAACTTTTATTTCTGCTCTGAAACTATTCAAGTATCATTTCTTAGTCCGGTCAATCGATTTTTGGATGTTTCATTCAAAGTCGATTTGGCTTGGTTTCCTCAGCGTTGTCAAAACATTTAGTTGAACAACATCTATTCTAATTGTAAGTAATTCATGATCGTTTTGCGGCCAGTTATTCCAAGGCTCCAAATTGCTTCTTTTTCCAATTTCAATTGAATTGCTGTAAGTGATTACGATGCGTGATTCAAAGATCCATATTTCGCGAATCCGCGTTATTAAGACATCTGATATCCAATTTTCTCTGCATTTTAAACAAAGTAAAGACTCGGATCGTGCCAATTTTTCCCGAGGCTGAACATGCGATTAAACAAGAACGAAAGAAATTGCTTGAGACTAAATGATTTCACCTGAAATTTAACCTGATTGTTAATTAAACTCGATAAAATTTAAATTGTCGGTATCCATGACATACCAATCCTGTTCATCAGTGAATTCGTCCGTCGAGTGTCACGTGCACATGTTATAATCAATATTTAGCCTGACCATATTATCATAACACCGTGTCCATGCAAATTATGCAACCACCAGACTTTAACAACTTCACCTGTTTTAGAAAAATATGCTTACTTTCGATTTGTGAATCGAAATTCGTTTCGCTGATTTATTTCTAGTCAAAGTTTCACCTTCGCGTGTAATATTCATTCATCATTGCTGCTCATTGGGATAAAAATTGGCATATTTGGATGATGATTAACATTGGCAATTGTAATTTCATCTAATAGCTTTACACTTAATTTATATGTGGGTTCAACAATTGTTATTCGCTTCTACTAGCGATATAATTGCAATTCATGCAAATAGGTCAAAGAAATTCTGCCGGTTTTGCAAAACAGAAATGAATAATAACGAATTCAATGATACGTAACAATCGTGTTACATATTTTTGATACATTCAAAAAACAATGGTTCTATTGTATTCAATATCTAATTATAGTTGTCGTTTTCTCAGCGTCTGATTATTTATTATCAAATACCATAGTTTTTGCAACGAAATGTAAACCCAATCATTATATCAGTGCTAATTCCGGTAGTAAAAACTGTAATAAAAACAACCGGAAATCACAATTACAATGTGTTGTACCACAAAGATCAGTTGATTGTTGTTAATCTTGTGTCATAAGCACAAGAGAATTCAAATTCATTATTTTTTGTAAAAAGTTTGTTACTTTTTATCACTTATCCAAACCATGTACAATATACTTGTGTCATAAGCTTACAACTCTGGATCAGCTTTAACAATGCATCTTGCACTAGTTTCACGAAGATTTTTACCGTCTGCATCAAAATTAGCACTTGATTGTGCATTAAAAAATTCGATTCTAAGTAAAAATTCGTTTATATAAAAAATTAATAAGCGTCTGAATATACCTTGTACTGTTTGGTAGCTGGAACTCCAACATATGCTGTGACTTTTCCCCCTCGAATAAATCGATACAGAAGCGTATAAATGCATTGGCGATGCATTGTCGCCTGTATTTAATTGCGGAAATTGAATGTGTATACACCGCACAGCTATACATACAACATGTACTACGCTATATGCCCGCGAATATCGACCGTGAAACCTATTTAATCAAGGTTGTCTTTTCCAGGAATTGCATTAAAAGTGTACGTGGGTAATGTGATATATATATTACTGCCTGAACGTTCATTGTTAAATTATTATTTGCTAGGTTTGATTATAGATTCCGAAAATCAAACAAAAAACGCGAGCCAAACTAGTAATGAATAAATAACAGTTACGGTAGTAGCAGTTACGGTTGAAAAACTGACTATTAATTTTTTTACCACTCATAAAGGAAAAAAAAACTTTTTTTGAATCAGAATATCGCAACTAACTCGAACCTCTATCATACAATCTGAAACGGCAATGCTGTCCGTTAATCGTCAAGTTATTATTATTTGTCGTCGAAGCTAGTTAAAAAAAAAAAAAAAAATTGAACAATTCGTACAAATGGTAGGAATTTTTATTTTTTTGTTAAATAAACGCGACCGTATTATTGGTACTATCAGCTATCAGCTTCATTGGTTTCCAAGGTCCCAGTTTCTTTTCCAGTTTGTATAAATTACATCGACGTTATCGACGGTTGGAGTGACAGTATTAGAAAAAGAAAGATCAAAAAAATTTTTAAAAAGTACAGAAATGAAAACGCCATACTATTTCCAAGAAACTTGGCAACAAACTTCGATGCCTTTCACGCTGCATGATACATATTATATCTCCATCAACTCGCTGAGTAAAAACGTTTTGTTACCGTTCGGGCGTGGCGTTTTTCCTATACACACTATGCTATGGGAGCGGTGTTCATAATAATGGTTCTATTCGATATCGATATAGATTCCATTGGCACTTTCCACCCCTTCGCCCTGCATCGCCTTTCCCCCGTACTCCCGCTTCCCTTCCACCCCCCTCACCATCCCCAGCAAACCGAGGGAGGGTGCAGTTTTGGACAAGGTGCAACGTCGCCGTCCCACGAGTGGGGGCGGCGAAGGCTTTGGGGGTAGTAAGACAATGCGCCAGCGCCAGCGCACCCTCTACGTCGGCGGAGCTGCGTTTCGTCCTCTTCGGATCGTAAACCCAGAGTGCATAGCTTCCGCTCGCCCCTCAGGCCCTGGCCTCTCTCCTCCACCCCCCGCCCTCCGCCGCCCTCGAACCCTGGCGGCAAACGCCCTTCCGAGACCCTTTCCCCTCCCTTATGCAACGCTATGCACCCCACAACTAGCCTCGCGACGTCCTGACGCTACCTTTACTTCGCCAAACTTAGGCGCGAGGTCTGCACACCGTACGTATACACTGTAAATGCATTAATGCAGATTTAGTAGACTCATTTTTATACGGGCTTATATGCTCGCTCTTATACACTTGTTAACGTAGACTCGGTGTGTAGATGCTAAAAATCCGGGCTTATAACTACAACTACAACTACTAAAATTTCACCTGAAATATTGATGCACCTTTGATTGTTGAATCAAGTTGAAACCAATAATCGAAGAATTTTAACGATACTTTCAAATAATATCGAAATATTGGTCAACCAAGTATTATGTAACACATTTCAAAATCTCATTCCCTATTTTTTCTGCGATTAGTTTATTACATATGTCCTTGTTTTTATATATAGTTTCAGTTATCGAACCTTGACTGTCTATTTTTCACCTTACATTTCTGAAAGACGCGTTTCAAAACTATCGCTTGAATATTTTTACTAATCTTAGAAATTCACGGATTTTTGATCCGCTACTGCACTTCCTTACTAAGGATAGAATCATCTATTTAGTGCAAATAAGAAGTGCCCCAGATTCGAACTAAGATAATGTGGATACTCAATTGTTTTTCATGTAACGTGCTTGGTAAATCATCTATCATAAAATATTCGCAGTGGGTGTTGTGATACCCACAAAATTAATAATCCGGCTTCATTTGAGAAGGTTTTAGCCTTGTACTGCACAAGTTTCATGATCGAAAATACGATTGGAACAATATTGCTACAAGCGTTACCGTGACGTGACTATAAGCAGTGAAACGGGTAAAATGAAAATTTGCTCATTAGCTCATCTTCGAAAGTTTGCGACAACTGTTGCACGTTGGAGCATCTGCTCGTGCATAACTTGTAAGCTCCCCGTTCACCGATTCTTACAATCCATACTCAACGGATGATATATACCTTGACTTGATGTCATTGAAGCAGAAGAGTTTCGGTAGAAAATTATTCAAGTAGGTTCACAGGAAGCATAATTTTGTAGAACCAAAGAACTAGAGATAATGAAATTCACTCATTCACTAGGTGCGAATAAGAAACATCCTCTGGTCAACTGTTAATTGAATCCGTTACAGAAGGATACCAAGATGATTTATCATCACAACTTCTGTGATCCTGTGGCACAAGTCCTGATTGTGTGATAATTGACGAAAGACGGAACTGCGTCACTGGAGCAGACACTGATGTTAAGGTTACCGACGATTCCAAATTTTCTATTCAAAAGCACCAAGTGAGAATCATACAAGTGATGGTTTCACTTGTTACACACCAATGGTTCAGTGGCAACAGATTCGATGCTCATTGACGGGAATGAATTGATTAAAACCGAAGGATCAAGAACCTTGTCCTGAAGTTGGAAGGATCAGGTTGCGCCTGCGTAAGTTACGTGGACAGAGTAAATATAGGAGCATCTGGCGTTCTTCCATGGTCCCGAAGTTGGTGCAACAGCCGCCTGTTGCCACGGAGCATGAGCCATATTCTTCAATGCACCAATTTCGATTCGCCTGAAGCAATTTTGGCGCGGTTCAGTTTGCGTTCCCTAGGCATTGCATGGAGCATAACTTGCAACTCGTAACTCATCCTTTCAATGACTCACAAGTTATTACATATCGATTCGCGTACCCTTAACTATAACCATACCGTACAAATATACGTAATATCTCGCACGAGCAACCGGCTCGTAAATCTTTGACCAAGCAATTTCTCTACGGATAAGAAAATGATGATGGATTTATTATAAACAATCGCAATGGTTTTACAGTGCTGATGTTTACACGTAAATTCAGACTCTGGTTACACGCGTTCACGATCATTACGCATCGAAATGGGCTCATTTGCATTTTCAAAAATTCTGGGGCACCTGGACAATAATCTGGGTCTTTAACCAGGCTTGCGAACAACGTTGGAAATATGCATTGAAATATTTTTACTTGAACAAGACGAGTTTGCAGCTCGTGTTAAAAGGCACTTTTTTTACCCAGCGCTTCGTAAAATCATGGGTGGATCAATTTCCGGAAGAAAGAGAACGAAAAAAGTATTCGTACAGTTCAATCAACTTTAATTGTAGGTATACATTGCCTGGTTCGTCGGGGAGGGTTGGAAAAAATTCTTTTTTGAGCACGGATTGTTCCGTTTCGCTAATCACTGCCATCGACCAGACCATTAGTACGAGTTACCCACGTATAACGTAATTTCGAGTGGCTTGATCGAGGCCCAGTGTACAGTCATTAGGGCAATCACCTATCCGATGAAAACATTCCATCACTTTTGCCGCGGTTTCCATCGAACCATTGTGAAAAAATGTTGTAATTACCTACTTGTGAAATGTTCAAATTGTAAACTGCGGATTTCCATTCAATTAGAAAAATCTCGATAGATAACTCTCCAGTATTAATTTAAACAAGGAAAATGGGGGCAAAATGGGCAGCACGGTAAAAAAAAATATTCTTGCTGGATATTTTTTGATATGTCGATATTGATTTCAGTAAATGAAACTGAGATGTGGTAGGAAAAAAATTTTCTTGTACGATTTTCGTTATAGCAGTGTTGCTGATCTCAAATCCTGCACATTCGTCGTAAAGAAAAAAAAAAAACCGTTTAAATACCTACTAGAAACGAAACGAACTCCAATAAAATTTTCATTTTTTGTCTTGGATATAATTTTGTTTGAATATTCGATTTTCAACTAAGGTGTCTGTTTTATCCCTGATTTCTCCACGTTTAGAGATCGGGGTGAAACAACAGTCAAAAGCTACACCCTGAGATTTTGGTAAAAAATTTTCCAAATCAATCAATCTTTCCTAGAATTGAAAGGATGGATGAAACCATGAACTGTCACACTAATGATAGCATAATAATGATAATAACGGTATGGAAATGTATAAACACGAAATTACTATTCTTAGTAATATATTTTTAAGGGTGCAATGATTTACACCTCATATTTTCAACTTTCTTCTTTTATATCAAAGGACTTCTTAAGTTTGTTGAACGATGAGTCGTTTCACAAGCAAAACGAGACTAAACATGGCTGATCACGCGACTACGATGAACCACCATTTTCTCCAAAGCGGTTATTCCACCCCGATCTCCCCTCAAGCAAACATTTTCTGAGGATTGTAACAAGCTCTATTATACCGTCACAAGAAGTACACCATCAAATTAGTAATAAAACTACGTGCGTGGGGGTGAATTAGTTATTCGAGAATATTGGTGACCCGGCAATATACCTGGGTCATCCGGGAATCGGAAATTTCTAGAAACCGTGGAAACGGGGTGTGTAGAAGAAGCGTAAGGAGTTGGGCGGGAGGGCGAACAGGTACCTGGATTCGGCGGGGTGGAGAGAAGAGGTGCTCCTCCGTCGCCTCGGCACATCTTATTTTCGCCCCGTCTCGTCGTCCAGGAGTTTGAACCGTGGGGCGAGAAGGGGGGCGAGGGGTCGAGGGTAGCGGCGGGGGTGCGAGGAGCGGCGACACCAGGAAGGGCAGGTGTTTGGGGCACAATGGAAGACGCTGCGCGGTGGAGGAAACGCCCATTTTTTGATAAGCTAGTTACCCCCAACCTCCGCGGGTCCCGGCGGCGGCGGGTGAGGGGGTCCAGGGTGGGTCTACGGAGATCAATAACTGCATAAAAATAAAGTGCGCCTCTGGCCTGCTACCTTTCGTCCTCGCAGCTACCCTACCCACCTACCTACCTACCTACCTACCTACCTTCGCTCTAGTCGGCGTCGTCCGCTTTGCTCCTCTTGCACCCCGCCTCCACCCCTCGCCGGGCTTTTCGCCCCCGCCAAACCACCCCTTCCCCCATCGCGTCAACGACTCCTACGCAACGTCTTTCCTGCTGCTCCTCTGGCGCCCTAAACACACCTTGGTAATCGAACCCTCCGTGATGATCTCGCGAAAACGATGCGAAGAGTTATACTGTGCACGTGGGCATAGTTCCGGAGCGTTTTTTGAAAATTGGACCATGTTTTAGAGCATAAATTCTCGCCCTGGTTCAATTAGATCGGTTACGGAATAAGTATTGGGAACCTAGCGTTGAGTGCTTGACTGGTTTCCAAGGGCAGGTCAAAATTCGGAGAAGATCATTTTTAGTCGAATTAATATTACATCACTTACTCGAGGGGTTAAAAGTTGCAGGAACGAATCACTTTTAACCCTCATGGACACCTTTTTGATATTGATTAAAATCATGGAATCAGTTTCATCTTATGATTACCCATACGAAAGCATTCATAGGATCGGGATACGTTGCGTAGAAACTTTAACAAAAGTTAGTTCAAACGTGGTTGCGTCAGGAGGTTGAACGAGAAATGCATAATTTGCAATCTTTCGAAGTAGAGGAAATGTTTCATCGATGTTGATGTTTTTGTTTTCAAAAATCATCCACTATGACTGCCGTATAACAATAATAATAAGAAGAATAAAATTTTACAATTTCCAGTATTATTTACACTTGCAAATTGCATATATTATAGATTGCAGTGACGTTCGATTGGAAGCAAACCAATGAATGTATAAACCTACAGACGAACAAACAAGCGGTTGGGTACGGAATTTGATTAGTCCATCTAAGCTTCCACCAAATTCATCGAGTTGTAATTATACTGTATGAAATTTCACCGACATGTGAGTATTTCGTAAAAGCATGTCCGATTACGTGGTTTTCAAGCGTGAATAACTACGGTCGCAACAAGGTAAACAACGAACAACGGAATCGATTCGACGAACGAAAATGAGTTGACTGAACCTGGGAGGTTAACGACACAAGCTTACAATCGAAAAAAGAGAAAAACTCAAAGTTGGAGTTACGCGACGAGTGTCATGTTGGAGAGTGGTCACGTGACGAGCCCCAAATTCGCAGATCCCAATTGGTCCGCGTGTCACGCGAGGCCTTATTCTCATGCAAAGCACGTCGTGACCCGAAGGTGGCGGAGCCGAGGGGAAGAAGACGGAGCGAGAGGACAAGGGAGAAAGAGAAAGAGAAAGAGAGAAAGCGAAAGCTCCAAGAGCGATGGGAGAGTGGGAGCCGAGGCCTCCAAGTTTCGACCCACCCGTGCTTCGCACGCTCGGATGCGTCAGCCGCCGGGAAACGACACTGACCTACCCCTACTATGTGATTTGAGGGAGCGTAAGACTTGCGGAAAAGCTCACCCCGACTCCTATTGTTGTATTCGGTAAATCGTACGTCGCTGCGGTCACGTGTGATACTTACGAGTTAAAGTGCACACTGAGAGAAATTTTTAGTTCCAGTTTTCTACTGAATTTTTCTAGTTACTGTAACAAATGAAATTTTTTTCAGTGCATGAATTTTAATTTCTGTGTAGGGAATTCTATGCAAACCCAAACCTGGTCAATTGGTTAATTATGTATAAATATTGCGAGTTATTTTAAAAAGAATTTTTTTTTAAATTCTCAAAAATTTGTAATTTTTTTACGGATATTCCAAGATTGGGTCCATAATTAAATGGACCAATTTTATTCCCATTTTTTTTTTAATTTTGAGAAAGATTCTTTCCAAAATAATTTTGGATATTCGTAAATAATTGAGCAGATGAATAAAAAAATCTGAAAAATTCAGCGTACTGTTTGAGAGTTGGGACAATAGCAGAAATTTTTGAGAGTCGGACGTTGGTCGGGTTCGCACGGAATTCTCCATATTCATAGACGCGTCCAGAAATGTCTTCTATCACTTCTACTGTTTATCTTTCTGATGGACGAGGACTTTTGTCAATGTATTTTCAACCTCTCGCCTCAGAATCGAGAAGAGAGATAAATGGAAGCTTTCGTATTCGTCCAGAAAAAACAAGTCCTGAATAGGTGGAGTGTAAACAGTATTTTTTGCCACACTTTTCATTCGCACCGTATAAATCAATTAAATTTTTCCTTATATCTATCATTCAAATGCGGAATACAGAATTATCGATTTCAGATTCGTTCACTTATGATTAACCGTTTCTGAGATAATCACAGGAGATTATCAAAAATTGAAATTCGTGACGAGCTTTTGCATCACCATATCACTGACGGAAAGTAAAGACATTGAGGATGTATTTGCCTACATCTATATGGATATCTGGTGGTCATTGAATTTCTTTTTTCATTTTGCTACCTGACATACTATAAATTCCAGCCATCTGAAAAACCGTCACTCTGAACGGGAAAAACTACTTTGACTTTTCCGAACTTACAAATTTCTCAGCGATACGCCAACGTACAATTTATAAAAATGAGATTGATTTGAAAAAAATTACCTCAAAAGAAGCGAACTCTTCAGTGATCAAGGCTGACGAGATGAAGAGAACAAGAAAACAAAATCCTGATCAGTGACATTTTAGAATTTCAATCAACATAATTCGCTTTTACGTCTAATTTCTCCCAGATCACCAAAAAAAAAAAAAAATAACGTACACCGAGAGAAATTTTTAGTTCCGGTTACCGCTCAGTCCTTAATTATTTTAATTTTTGACCACAATCGAAAAATACAGTTCTAGGTAGAAAATGAAAATTAGTTTTCTAGCTGTTACCGGAAAGTCTAGTATCCGTTACTATTCTTTCTCATTACGATCACTGTTGCTATATTTTCTTGCAATTGTTGCGAAAATTTAATGCTTGTGCAAGAATAAATTGACGTTAAAGCCTTGTTTAACTAAAAAAGTAGAGTAAACCTTAGAAACTGATTTTGCGTTGCAATAACCAAAAACGGATCAACAATAGCGCAAAATGCTTAGGCGTACCTCGTTTTTCGTAATTCCAACAATATTCAAGCAGTTTTTTTAACGATAGCTGTTTTACTAAATTTTTCCAGTTACTGTAACAAATGAAATTTTTCTCAGTGTACAAGGTGGGCAGCCACTTATTCAACCAGCCATTGAAAATTGAAGAGGATATTCTGTTCGTCAGCGTCCCGAGAAGCCCGCGGTGAGACTCCGAGTGGACGTGTAGCTGTGCGTGGAGGTCATTGACCCCAGGTAGGGTGGCCACCCTTCTAGTCGAGAGGGTTGGTGGTAGTTGGGCGAGGTTAGGCTCAGCTTAGGGTTCAATATCGGGAAAATCACAAGCTTTTATTTGATCGTTGTTACGCATGTATGTGTATATACAATGTAGGTACATAAGAGGGTAACACGCACCGCTGATGATACGTGTCCCCAGATATTCGCGCGCGTATGTATTCAACCTCCAATGGACGGTATAATCTGTTAAACGCGCTATATGCCGTGAACATTTGAGAGAGCACGTATGGCGGATTGTAAAAAACAAAAAAAAAAAAAAAACAACTTACGAACACCTAAAAGAAAAAAGCATATTTTTTATTCAAGTTTATTAAATTCGGAATTCTGGCCATTTGGATTTCTGGTTTTTCTAATTCCTTATACCCACCCATTTTCACTGTCCGACAACCTAAAAAGAGGTTTCGGAAATTCGATATTTCGATCCTTTCATCGTCCGGGTATATATCACTCTTTGATCAGTACGCGAAAATGGTAGCCGAGTAGTCGAATCCCTCGATTAATCGGTAATTCGGGCGGTGTTTCAGGGCCGAAGGACGCGCGAGGAGGGAATCGAATTGCCGGTATAGAATTGGAGGCGGCAAGCCAAAGGATGCGGAGTAGCGGGGGTCTTATCGAATCTCGATCGGAAGACTTGGATTTTAAGGGAGGTGGGAAGCTTCCCTATCCTGAATCGGAGCTGCAGGTCATGACTGGGCGCTCAAAGGAGAGTTAGGAAGGTGGTAGGTATGTATAAGGGGGATAGAGAGCCTGCGAAATATCCACAAGTGACTTGACTGAAACGGCTTTCCGAGAAAGGTTCTTTGGCGAAGATCCTCCGCCAGGCAATTTGAACTTACAAGAAGCCCGGAGACAAGGAGACGAGCTGCAAAAATGCGAAATTCAATCGGAAGCGAATCCATTGTTCCCGGCTGCAGCTGCAGGGAGCGAAATACATCTCTGAAACGGAAACGGAGTGAAATGAAGAAACGCCGAATGCCGGTGATAAGAGGGAACAATGCAGAGCCGCGGTAACGGAACTCGGTGGGTAGAAATTATCAAACTGTTATCAAACTGCGGAATTCTAGGCTCACTTCGTATCGGAGCAGGAAAAAAAAAGTTAATTATGAAAAACTTTGGGTACCTGAAAATTCGGTCGGCGTGGAAATAAGCGTTGTAATTTATTCGATACCCCGGAAAATTCGCCTGTCAATTTCAAAACCGCTCCGACACTCGGTCGAGACGAGTAATCGTTTTCTGGTCATTGTCAAGCTTCAAACGGAGTGGTTTTTCTAACCTAAAAAAGAAACGCCGAGGGTTCGTTTGAGCGCACTTATGAAGTCGGAGCGAAGAGTCGACCGACGTGAACAAAAAAAAAACCATCTTCGTGTCACTTCCTCTCCTTCGATGCGGCAAGAGCTTATCTCTTTCAATCTTCCCCCTTCTTCTCCTTCTTTGTGCTTTTTCTCTATTTCTTTCCACCTCTAAGTTCACTCGCTCACACATTTTCATTATTTTTTCTTACATTCGATACTTTGAGTTTCAATAATTGTTCACTAATATCTAGTATAAGTTTACGATTCGTTCAGAAACAGACAAAACAGGCTCCGAAAGCTTAGGAATTTTCCAAACTCAATATAAATTCCAACGGAAGATTTATAAGCCTTGGCACTTGCAGCGCTTGGCAAATATTTAACCCCTTTGGAAAAAACAAACCTTTAGAATCGTAGTTTTGCATAATTTGAAAAATTGTGCCCATTGACGCAGTTACAATCCTGAAATTTGATCAATCGGATCGTCAACGCCGTTGAATGGGATTGATTTTCTTTTTCTTTTTCCGTTCATCTACGGCTTACCGAAATATTATTAACGAGGGTTCGTTGAAGCACTTTTCAGTTGACCGCTGCAACATTTTGAGAAAAGTGTCGAAGGTATAGAATCGCGATGGTTTCAGCGTATCCGCTGACGCGAAGGTAAGCTGATGAGAAATGGAAGGAAGGGTTGTAAATAGGTATAGTGGATGAGATCGAGCGTAAACGGGGGGATGAAAAATGTAGCTCCATGGAACGGCCGCGTATTCGAGAGCCGTGCGCCTCTGCCAATCAGGGATTGATTAGAAAAGCCGACTCGCGAGGGCTGCCCGCCCCTGACTAGGATAGAAATTATGGCCGGTTTTGAGGGGGCGGAAAGTGTTTTGAACCCTGCTGACCAACGGTCAAGCTCTACGCTCGACTTTCCATTCGAGGAAACGAGAACGAGGGTAAAGGGTCTTTCGATGATTACTCGCTAGTGATAAAGTAGCGGCGGATCAGGCTTTATTGACGTTACGGTAAGCGCAACGGTGTTCGATTCGTCATCGTACCGCGGCACAATTCATCCGGCAGAAATGGAAGTCATCGGTGCGGCTTCTACGCCTGCGTAAATAGGTCAATGATTCCCGCAGTTCCTACGCGTACGTATCGAAAAAGGAAAGCATCGGATCTCCGGATCAAGGATTCTGCTAAAGCTGCTTGGGGTGTTTCTTCGAGCTTAAGCATGGAACTTCCGATGCTCGGTTGCATCCGTTGGGTAGTCTTTTTCGCCTAATTATTGATAGAATTATGATGTCCAAGATCTGCAGTTCAAACTTTGATATGGATTTGAAATAATGGCAAACCTGTTTGTCATCAAATCCGAAATAGAGGACGGTGGAAATTCATATTTAAGGTAAAAATACACAAGAGGTTTCGTTTGTTACACTGAGAAAAATTTCATTTGTTATAGTAACTAGAAAAATTGAGTAAAACAGGTGTCGTTAAAAAAAACTGTCTTAATATTGCTGGAATTACGAAAAACGAGGGACGCCTAACCATTTTGCGATATCGTCGATCCTTTTTTGGTAATTGCAACGAAAAATCAGCTTCTGAGGTTTACTCTACTTTTTTACTTAAACAAGGCTTTAACGTCAATTTATTCTTGCACGAGCATTAAATTTTTATTTGACGCAGAAACAAAGAAATGGCACGAATTCTACGAAATCGCAACAGCAATTTCACTACCGGATAAAGAAAATGTGAAGAAAAAATGAGGTAACCTTTTTCAAGGAGTGCAAAAAGATAGCCAAGATTCAGCGAGATCAAAAATTTCAATATTCGCAGTAGCACGACAAATCGATCGGCGTAATTTTTCATAAGTTTTAATTCTGTCTATTTTGCGCAAAATGCAGCGTTGAAGCTTTACATCAAGGGGAAGAAGAATTTGTAAAAAAAAAAAAAATAATCCAACAAAACAAAACCGACTCGTTTTAATTATCCTGCAATTATTTAGCTGATTGCAAAGTTATCATTCAAATTTAAGATTAATTTGATTTAAAAGTGTTTTTCGATCATTCGATTCAGGACATCCTGAAACTGACCACATTGCGAGATATCCGAGTTGCATGGCCTTTATCCTTTATTATATAGCTCCAAGGAGGGGTGGAGCTCTATACGCGACAATTACGGCTCTATAATAATTTTCGCACCTAAGAAAGAATTGAAGTTGCTCAATTATTGCAGCCGAGTTCCACCTCGGCAATCCCCTTCTTTTCCGCACTTCGTTTCTTCCTCCCTCCACAGCTACCCTTCTCTCCCGTCGAAATACAATATATATGTATGTATGTATGCCCATGCATGCGTATAATTATAACGGTTGAGAATGAGCTTGAATTTTAATTATCGGTGTTGCATAAATGGGCTGCAGCTGGAAACCTACACCGTGGTAAAGAATTTAGCGATTGAAAATAAGTGGGCATATATAAGGTAGCCGAGTTTGCAAACGATCCAACGACTGGAAAACTTGACTGCGTGAAACAAGTCGGTTAAAAATTTTTAGGTATTGTTCATATCTCTGTTTCTATTACGCAAATTATTTACATACTCGACGGTCGATCGATGCGAATGAAGAAAGACCAGGTGTACTTGAGGAGAATTTTATCGCGGTAGTTCTAAGCCTGCATGCGGATCGTTGCAAATGTTTGTCAATGATTGTCGAATCTTATTACCTATTGCCGCGAGAGTCAATTCGATTAAAAATTTTTTTATCGTGACTTTGGACAACGTCGGCTCGCCTTAAGGCCAAAAAACATAAAAAATGCAAGAAAAGGTAATAACATAATAATATTGAAGTACAATGTAATAAAAAATATTATTGTCAACGAAATCAAAAATGGTGAGTGTCGGACATTGGTTGGGTTCGCATGGGATTCCTTTTTTTGTAAACTAACCGAATCAACGAAACGAATGACTTTTCCTATACACGCGTTGCGCAAAGTTTTCAAGTTTCATTTATTCGCAAACCTGGAGCTTTTTAAATTCTGTAAAAGCTTCGAAAACACCGGCGAACATTGAACTCTGTGAAAATTGTCTCGAGTATTTCGATTTCTGTGGTTCGTTTTTTTTTCTCATCTCCAGTAAAACGACGTTGCAATCTGTAATTTCCTCAACACGTCCAAGGGGCTCGGGTGCAGACAGTTTTTCTTTACCATTTATAGCGTGCCCACGCATGATGTGTACTTACTTGTTTTACGGACCCAAGCGCATAGGTATAATACAGGTATCCGCGTGAACGGGAGACGCTAGATTGTTGTTATACCTCCACGGCATAAGGTTCCACGTTTGCGACGCTCGGCCGCATAACTATTCTAACGATAGACGACGGCTAATTTATGTATTCTTCCATGATTTAGGTTAAGCTAAATTGTCGAGCAACGAAGAGGCCTCGGTCTGATTCGGCGGCCAATTACGTTGGTGCGTTCGAAATGGCTGGGCTTCAGGCATGCGAGCTACGAGCTCCGCGTGTGTCGTAAGTCCGTTTAAGGGGGGAGGTATCGTTAATTCTGTGAAAAAAAAGACACTTTTTTAAACACCTTTTCACAAGATACAGGCTATGCGTTTTAAATTAACCGCTTACAGTATTGTATGGCAACATTTCAAAAATATTTTATGAAAAATATTAAAAACTGAGCCATTGGCAGCGAATCTCCGGAGACGTCTCGAAAAAAAAGTTGTTCCGCTGGTAACGCTGTCGAGTTTTTTTTGTTTTTTTTTGTTTCTTTTTTATTGATTTCTCAACTTTCGTTAACACTGGAAAGTCAAAATCGCGATTTTCATTAAAAAAAATGGTCAAATTTCTTAATGCAAGTTAAAAAATAACAAGTTAAAAAAACAACTCGACAGCCTTACCTGAGGAAAGTCATAAACTAATAAAATCAATTTGATTTCATGATTTCGGATGACCCAGCGACGAGTTACAATCGTAACAGCAGAACAACTTTTTTTTCGAAACGTCTCCGAAGATTTGCTGGCAACGGTTTAGTTTTTAATATTTTTCACTGAAACTTTCATAAAATATTCTTGAAATGTTACTCTGCAATACTGTAATCAGTCAATTTAAAATGCATTGCCCGTATCTTGTAAAAAAATTTTGAAAAAAGTTTCTTTTTTTCACTGAATTAACGATACCCCCCCCCCCCCTCCCCCCTTAAATTCCCCCACGCAAACTGCGCGTATGTCTTATCGACGACCATTTTATCGTCACGAGTTAAACGGGCTATGGGTAATTTCTCGATATTCCATTCATAGGTCGAATGGTGAGGAAATGGAGAATTTTTATTCCCTAAATTTGTAAAGAATCGGGAAACACAAATTGTCAAGTTTTTTCTTTTTTTTTTTTTTTTTTTATTCCATTAATAAGCAGCTGAGGAAAAAATCGGTGTCGGATAGTCTTCGAAATATTTATTCGCGCGCAAAAGTAGTTGCTAATCGTAAGAATTGAGTTCAATGTAATTGAATAATTTGGCAATAGAAATTTCTTTTTTCAATTTGACAAAATGTTATTTTGATCTGATTCACCTCTATGGACTTCGGTTGCACCTTTGAAACCAATTGTGTGTTTTGTCAGAACGTCGCAGTGTTCTTAACTAAATATTTAACTATACCGGTTTTTCTTCCCGCTGTTTGTTTATCTTTGGATCACATTTGGGACTGAAAATAGATACAATTTTCTGGTTTATATGCTTACAAAGGTGTGCATGTTGTACATATGTAAAAGGAACTAGACGTTGCAAGCGATCTTGTTTTGAAGAAAAATCGCCACAGCTGTTTGAGTGCCTGAAAATAAGTTCCACGTAAATACGTATTTGTGTGGATACGATATTACACATTTCTCGTTCGGTCACGAAAATATTGGCGAAAAATGGAAAATTCATTTTGTTCAAGTTGAAGGTTGGAATATGGACAATTGTTTTTTTATTTTATTTTATTTTTTTTTTTTAACCGATACCTCGCAATCCAACTGACATAAATCGATATCATTTTGTATTCTATCGTACGATTATACATCATTTTAGCATAGCATCGAAAAAGTTTGCGTCGGTAAATTTGTATCACCGTGAAATTCGAAACCGCTTTCCATTTCGAGCAAAAGCTCACGCACGAATGCGTGCAAGTTATATTAAGTTTATCTCAACGGTAGGTGTATTAAAACAGTCGATTCAGTTTGTTTCAATGCGTTATTTAGCTGACTGCTTTGATTTACTGCCTATTGCAGTCGCCCTTGCGTCGATAAAGTTATGCAATTGCTGCTGTACTGAGGAAAGATTAGTGCAAAGATAAGGAATGACAGCACCTGAGAACGCGGTGCTAGAAATACAAACACATCGATTCGCAATGAGCGAACTGAGAAAGACAAAAAAATAAAAAATTACGCGGCATTTCCAGTCAGTTTATACATCTTCGGGTTATTGCAAAATTTTTGCACGAGCTTTTTGGACAAACGGAATGAAGTTCAAACTTCAGATGCAGTCTGCGAATATTATCTTGATTGGTATTTGGTGGGTGGGGGTAAAAATCAGAAAAACCAAACATCAGAATGGTCAGAATTCCGAACATAAATATATCGAAAGCTCACAATGACAAAAGAACTGAGTGATGAATCTTCATTAAGCCAGAAATAATGGAAATATAATATAAAAGTATCGAAATTTCAAGTTATACAATTTAGAATACACAACTGGTGAAAATTCCGAAAGGCCATTAGCAGAATCAGGCAGACACAAACAAACAACCTTCGGGTGGATCGTAAACTAGAGTTTTCATGTATTCGAATTCATAAATGCGAAGGATCAAGAATCAGAACGGTTAGAACTCCGAGTAGCAATTTCATAGAAGCCTCGGAATATAGAATTGCAGCATTTCAGAATCGTCGGAATGAAGAATCGCAATATATCGGAAGAGTCGATAACTCATATCGTATTAGAAGCCAAGAAATATAAGTTTACGATATTAAAAGTCGTATTCAATCTTTTAATGAGACAAAAATGTTGCAGATGAAAAGATACGCCCGATGCACCTAAGAATTTCTTTGATTCTGTACATAAAACATTTTGCAAGTCAAAATAGATTAGTCGGTTACTTTCGGAATACCGATCCTTCCGAATTGTACGGTTCTGAATAATGACCTTTCTACATTCCGGATATCATTTTTCCGCCATTTCTAGATGATCAAGTTCTAACTTTTATTTTTATAATATTTGGACATTCGAGAACATGAAACTGTCTACAAATTCATTCTCTGAAACATTGACTCTATACATTATTAAATTCTGCATCTCTGAATTTTCGGATTAACGTTTCTGAAGTAAGTGGGCTTGGATAATGAAGCCCTCTACTAAATACATTTGAGCTTAACCGCAGCTTTTTATTGGGCACCATTCGGGACTTGAAATTTGTGATAGTATCTGTTCTCTCATATTTGTTATTCGAGTTCATTAAATTCGGAATTCTGGCCATTCTGATTTTCGGTTTTTCTGATTTCTTACCCCCACCTGTGTTTAGTGGTGAAATTTCACGATGAATTCTAGCAGGAACTTGAAGCACACATCAACTTTCGCATTATATACATACGTGCGTAATTTTAATATACTCGGTTAGAGAATATTCCCCCATAATGAAATGGTGTACTTTTAAGGCCACCGAGCAGCGGTGACATGGGCTGCCGGTTAGGCTTTGAAACTCACCAAACAGACCGGAAAATATGCACGCTGCATAATTTACAACACACTCTGGAACACGGTGCAGTAGTTGGCGTACGACACGCATATGCCGTATATGCCTGATGGTATTTACACTCGTGGTAGTGTGTAGTGCGCGTTGGACATGCAACGAGAACTCGGCACTCCAATACTACCAAAATCATCGCCGTATTGGATACTCAGTCTGATATAATGCGGCAGTTCGTCCCACTGTGACAACCCACAGCCAAATCATAATCCCCTCGAGAATGCGACGTTGCAGCTCTGAATATATTCCTCAGTCCAGTTCTCGATTGAACTTAACTTCATGTTTGAAAAACGATCCACGATTCTCAGGGTGAAAGACATCATTACATCGGAGTTTCTTGAAATCTTGTAGAATTAAAACAGGTAGACTGATTTTGCGATTGGTTTCTTTATTTGCTTTCATCTTTTCTGACTTCTTTTAGACAGGTTTGTTAAAACCAAATCGCCTATAATTTTGTCAAAGGTAAAATTATGCGAAACAAATTGGCTTAGGATTTTTCTAAATCAGAAATTGATAATGGCTGTATTATCTTATAATCTTTGAGGTTGTTCCCAGTTATCATCAACAACTACTCAGCGAACAAACTTCAATCAAAAAAGGATTTTTTTATCATTTCCAAATATTTCTATGATATTTTCTAATATTTTATGTACATGCATAGAAATTTCCTCCATGGAATACGACGAAGGCTTCTTGTTCGTAAGTACCCTGAAAATTGCGAATCAACTGGCATCTGATTGATTAAATCTAATTCCTTTGATCAAAATTCCTTTGATTCATTGTATCCAATGAACAGAAACAGATCCCAAAAAGCCTGCGTCTAAATTGAAATCACTGATTTCAGTGATTACATGTATCAAAATTTCCTCCATGAAATACGATGAAGGCTTCTTCCCTGAAAAGTCAAATGTCAATTATGCTCACTTATTGACAATAGCCGATGAGATGAAACAGAACCCAAAATGTCTGAACCTCGTTTAAGATGGGTGATTTGATTTCCAAGTCCAGTAAAAACTGAACTTCGAAACAAAAAAAAAAAATGGAATGTGGCTGGTCTTCGTCACTCGTCGAAGGCATTTCTCACACCGCTGCTGTTCCGACAACGTTGCGTAGGGTCGGGATCCGGAGTAGTGCGAGTAGAACGTTTTCAGTCATGGTAGTGCGGCAACAAATGTTTGGCTGCTGGTTGTTGAGACGCAAGGGCAGGTCACTCACCGAATATAAGCTAACTGCACACCGTTGCAGAACAGCTTGAGCGCCTCGCGCAGCGCCGCGCCGGCGGACGAGACTTGAGTCAACTGCTTTCCGCTGGGACGAACTGCAAGCAGTCAATTATGCAAAAACACAGTCTTGTTCCAGCCCACGGCATAATACAGGATCCGAAGTCGTGGGCAATAAACTATAAATGAATGGTTGCGTAACTATAAATAATAGCCGCGTTAACCCCCACCGATATCCTCCATCCCCACCGAGTCACCTGCTTCAGGTATCATTCGTGTTTTAAACTGTTGTTGTCCTTCCAACACGATTGCAATGATCGTTGTCACGCGTTTTTTTTTTGTATGTGAAATTGGTTGGTCCTGTTTTTTTCACTTTTTTACACTACCTGGCCTTTTAGTTCTCTTGCAACATTCGAATCCATTGCGATAATTACTCGCACGTCACGGTTGTCAACGTCAAATTTATGTACATTGTGAGGTTCCATCAGCACCTCCGCATTCACCTTACTTTATTTGTTCCTTACCTGAAGTGTGAATGCCAAACAAAAGTTGTAAACTGTATGATTGGTGTATCATCTTTAGAGTCCTTGAATACGAGCACCTAATGAGGCTTAGACATTTTTCATCAGTCCATTGGCGATATTCGTAAAACGAAACTCAGTTGGCGGAACATTTCAAAACTCTCAGTGATGGAAAATAACTCAATTCGTTCGTTTGAAGATATTTTAATGATTTTCATAATTCCAGTGGAAGCGTATAATACTCAGCGGAAAGTGTAAGGTAGCTGATGTCGGGGTAAACAATAACTGTGGAATATCGGTGCATGTAAGTGAAACAGAAAAGTTGTAATCAGACAAGATTATCAAGCCTACGAGCTGGGCATAAGCATATGGATAAACCGTGCCCGACGGCACGAGATGCTCACGCAAATCTTCGGTCTCCGTTTGAGCTCCATTATTTATAAGAGCCAATTTTCTTAACGTACCCTGGAAGCGGTGCGAATGACGTGCATGACGATTTCAAACGGTTACCGCGAAGCAGCCCTGTATGGAATAACAATGTGACTGGGGTATGCCAAGCGTGTATGGGTAATTGTAAAAAAAAAGAAACGAAAAAAGAAAAAGTAAAAGAAAGAAATTGAGCTGCACACCGAGCGTGAGTAAAAGTACGAAGGGTTGAGAAACAGGGTAGTTTACCTCTGCTTACTTTAATCATGCGATTACAGGTAACGTACCCGGAGTAATACCTACGCCAGAGAAGTTTCATATTCAGTATTCAGCAACTACAACCGGAAAGGGTTCGAGCCAACCTCTAATTATAAGGAAAATGAGACAGAGAGGGAGAGAGAACGAGAGAAAAAAAATGATACGTCTTAAGCAGTACGCGCCAGATGGGAATAAAATATTTAATTCGCACAGTGTATGTACGCAGGTTGAACTTACAGTCGAGTTGTCTGACCTTTCTCGACGTTCGTTACTCCATTCAAATTAAGTCTTCCAAACCCATACAACTGAACTTCAGACTTTAGGTTGAAACAATTTGGTCACGAGAGTCATAACCGATAAATTTATCCGAATTAAAAGTGTAAAGGTGGTTGAATGTCAGTAGGTACTTACGTGTTTTGTCGAAAAAAAATATATACCGAACCACTTGCAACGTACCGAAGCTTTTGATCGAAAGGACAGTTTTCTTGGTATACATTATACACGGTTTCATCTTTAAACGTCAAATCGAGAAATATATTTCCTACCTAAACGACCATCAAGATTGCACTCAGGGTTTGAACTCATGATCATCTACGCGGGATCTGGGATCATCCGGAAGACTGCACACAGATCACAATAAACACACATCAAATATTACCTCTGCTCTCGAAAATTCCTATTCTTCAGCCATCAGCTGTCAGTTTCCCGGTTGAATGGGAACAGGGCTTAGGGTCAATAGCTTCCCCGGCGATGTGGCGGTTGCGTGTTCCCGGTGCGCCCGATGGAGGAATTGGGGAAGGTCGGGGCAGGACATGACGCTGGAAAAGTGATGCCGCCCCTCCATCTCGCCCAGAGGCCTAGCCGGGAATTTGGGGTAGGTCAGGGCGGTCTGCTATCGAAGGGGAGAACGAAGGGTTCTCGATGGGACGTGCGACGTGGGACGTAGGACGTGAAGCCTGGATCCTGGGCGGGGGAATGCTTCGTTCGACTTACTACAGACGCACGAGTCGACGTCAGGATACTCTGACCCATGCATGTACTCGTGCAGAGTTGAAGCAGCTGCTTCCCCGCCTTCCAAACCCAGCCCTCTGACCATCGGCATCTACACTGGTCTTGCCCGTTAGGTCGCCGTTTTGGTCGTTTTGGAACGGTGGATTCAAATATGGTGTCGAAAATTGTAAAATGGATGTATACCATTCGTATGCACGCCGGTTATGTTATCGACAACTCTTCCATCGGCAGAGGAATTAACGGTCACTGAAACATTTCCTAAAGGAATGCTTGAGTAATGAAGTACCGTTCACTCGTCCAAGGAGTCGGTAATACCTACTGGTTGAGAATCTTCAGAAGGACGCGCTCCTCGAAAAATTCCAGTTTCACCATTGACTAGAAATGACGAAACCAGTAGTAATTCCATAAATTCATAAGCAATTGACGTTGAGTTGTACATGTTAAGAAGCTTATGAAATCTTAGCAGTGGTCCAAAGTTGTGGAAAACTGTACAACACAACACTTTTTGACTCCATTTTATGTGCTTGAGAGCTTTAGATTGAAGGAAATCGTTATTTGATATTTTGGATTGATGGTACACTTGGAAAACTGAGACAGTCTGCTTATTGTTAGAAGGCTAAGAAAAATTTGCGCCTGGTCTTCAAGTCTCGAGAATGAACCATGGCGAGGTTTCGAAAAGTGTTTTGTGATGACGTCCGGTGTGAACGCCGTCTAACGCATGTGTGGACGGTTGTCACGCTCTACTCGACAAGTAAAACCGATATAAAGGTACGCCAATGCCCACTATAATCTTGGCTGCTTCCTGGCGGAGATAAAATACGACGCCTTTAAAATGATCGCATCTTGCTGTAACCACAGTTACATGCACATAGCAGGTGCACATCTCTCTCGCGATACTTGCATTCAGATTCACCTTGTAGCACGACACTCGTGTTGGCCACACAATCTTCAAGTGATATCTATTCGTAGATTCTTACAAGGTTCGTTATCCAAATAATACGTGTTAATTTAAACGAAGAACCTGACATCCAGGAGGCAAAAATTGATACAGTTACACGTACATCTAGACTCGAAGCGTTGTTTATTTTTTATTTTATATGGTAGAGTAAAAGTAATCATTACTATGATGACTGGCTAAAGTGACAATTGAACTGGATACGTTTACTGGTAAAAATATTAATGACGGTTCTGCAACTAATGACAATATGGATGTGAAAAAACGGTTCTCATGGAGCATCTAAATTGATATATTTACGAGGTTTGCAGAGAGTCTGATGGCTAGAGAATCCAGCAGGAACAACGGCCTCTGCATTCTTTCTCCGCTTCTCATCTAATACTGCACTTCCGCCAATCGTTATGTTTTTTTTTTTTTTGTCTCAGACGAAGATGGCCTCGGGTGTAGCGATGAAGCGGCGTTATCGACCTGAAAGAATGAGCAAACGAAGCATTCAACAACCACGGCAAAAGACGCGGGCTTGTATTCGGTGGTCAAGTACGACGTAGCGATATTCGTACCTCATGATATCGAAACGGTACCTAAGGATTTGGATAGCCACCGGCTCTGGAAGCAAAATGGCGGATGAGAGGCTGTGGGAACCTGTTACAGAGTTCTGAATTGCGGTCTGTGAGCCGTGCCATGCTGCTCGATGATTCGAGAGAAAAATCGAGGTTTCTTGAACGTGTGGCATTGATTCCAGAGCCTCTGAGTAGCCTGACCCACTTCAACTTCGACCAAGGCTTGGTGGACGTATCTTGGTGCGTAGGACTGCCGAGTACTATCCCAGTTTCCTGAACCGTTAACGAAGGTCAGGAACGGGTTGAACGGGATGAAAAATCCACTGGTAATGGAACGCGATCGCCACATCGCAATTTTACGCGTTTCAGTCCACCCAAGGCTCGTGTAACCTTGAATAAACCTGCGCCAGCAGAGGAACGAACGTTAATGTCCATGTTGTATAATTGGTCCTCACCTGACGGCATAAACTACGGTCGTACGAATCACTCATCTTTCGCGTTAATCTTTCAAGATGAGGCGAGGTGCGAGTGCCGAGCTAAACGGAGCCCGTTTAGACCTGGTTCTGGATTCAGGAACATCCGATTTTCGCAGAAGACAAAGAGGAGGGGAGTCACTGTGAGTCTTCATACAAAAGTCTGTATGAGGGAAAAAATGTTTATGAATAGGAAAAACGACTTTGCACTGAGTATCCATGGAGCTGATACACAGTTTCATGAGCTCAATTACCTATATTTTTATATTTTTCATCAGTCTGGCGTGTAGGAAAAAATATGTGTACAGGTGAAATTGGCACTGCTACCTACTTCGACGTGTTCTGCATTTAAAATTCTGGGGTGCAAAAGAAAAAAACGACACGTGATTATATCGCAAAACACCTGGCTGCTCGCTGAAAACGAGCACTTCGGGAGATTGGAACTTTTTTCACTTTCCATTCGCCATTATATTCGGTTCGATTAAATAGCGTTTCTCAAAATGCCAACCATTCATCGATTCCACGCTTTTCATAACCTGGACAATGCCTCTCGAAAAACATTACGAACCCGGATATCCAAGTCGGAAAACTGCAGCACCAATTCTGACTCCTGATCCTCGCATCCTCGCTAATTTCCTAAATCTGGTTGTTTCATAAAGCCCCATGCATGAAGGTGTCCCGCTCCTTCTAATTAAGCAGGCAAGTCATCCGTAGACGGATAAAGTGGTAGCCCAACCACTTGGTCGTTGTCCAAGAATCGTGACTGCTTTATCCGACTGACACGAGAACTACACCTACCTATCTTTGGTCATCTCGGTCTGTCTCTGGACAACTTGAATCTTGCGCACCGAGTTACCTGTCTTTATCGTACAGCTGTACACGTGTCAGTAAGACCATTTCGACGTTGATGTAGTAGAGAAGACAGCAAGCCGCTCGTCCTACCCAATACTGACAAATGCATTTCTTTCTTATTCTTCTCGGTACTCGGATGTGAACATTTAACCCTAGTCGGTCACACCTCGGTAGAATCGCATAACGGCCACACTGGGTGAAATTGACCCCAAAAGTGATTTCTGAAAATGTTAAAAAAAATACTAGTTGTGGTTTAGGGATCGCAAAAAAGGCTCTCTCAGTTCTTCCAACCAAAATTGATTGTTTAAATATTGTAAAACATGAGAACTGTTGAAAAAACTGCTAAAAATGTCGAAAAAAGGTCATTATTTCGCACGAAGAATGACGTCACGAGGGCCGTTTCCACGTCTAAGGGACTCTACGCGGAGTTTGAAGAATGTTTGGGGTGAAATTCACCCAGAGTGACCGATTATGGTTACGACGACGAAAATGAAGGTAGAATAAACAAATCGGATTCATGACCTGCAAGAGTGAAGTTAACTGCTATCCTGCATTCTTACGTAATTCCATGATGATGTCATTTCTTCTTTACCGATGATATTCTCATACTGACGACGAGAAGTATGAAAATATAAACAAATTAAGTTTCAGGAATCTGATATCCTTTCCGAACATTGTATAGCTGGGTGCTCGGTACTGCGTAACTACTCTGCACCTCGTGCCGAGAGAGAGAGAGAGAGAGAGGGAAAGAAGGAGTATTAATTACGAAGATAATCGAAGACTTCTACAGTGAGTTCAATGACCGCCGCATTGAATTTTGCCCTGTACGGTAATAGATTTCATGCTGTAACCGATTCTGCTTTATCGAATGTTGGAAGCTGCGATTCAATACAACACGTGCCGGCGAAATGTGACGTCCGATCAGTATGGTAACCGTTTTGGTCAGAGCCTGGCTGGCGTTATAGTTACGAGAAAAGCTGCCCCACTTTATTTGTTCCAGTATCGTTGACAGACACTCCGGCACCGTCTTAAGATGCATATTATCAATTCAGGTGTTGAGATAAACGTGTTGCATAAACGCGGGGAATTTTCTCACGACGCACTGAGCGTGAAATTGAAACGAAGAAAGTCATTGTAGCAGATTATCTTATGTTTATACGTTGCAAGAAGATACGATTGAATCGATTTTCGAACTTTTTTTTGTTACGCTCGTCTTGTCGGTTTTTTATATAAAAACAGATCGAGTTTATGAATATGTACAACATTTACAGGGAAAAATTTACAAGTTTAAATTCATACAGAAATCGGAGACAAGAAATTAATCTCAAACATCTGTGCGTATTGTAGTTTACGGAATGATTTTTTGTCTCTCTGAGAAGCCCAAGAAATAAAGATCAAGTTTTGAGGTAAACGATTTCAAAGAATTTCGGGTCTTTTTTATTTTGATATGCTGAAATAGTGATAAATTATTTTTGATTGAATTAAACTCTCATTCAATACATCGATCTGCATTGCACGCTTTGGAAATAAAAAAAAAAGGAAAAAAAAATTAACAACTTGTTACGTACGCTGTGTGAGTTAAAATCTCATCCAAATATCTAGCATATCGATAAAAAAAATGTGTTACTTAACCCTCGAAAGCAGAATTAATGTAATTCGTAAAATCATAAAATTCTTGTCATTGCACGCTTTGGAAATGAAAAAATGTTTTCAAATAATGAACAACTTTTGACGTATGCCACGTCTTCGGAATGGGTTCAGGTAGGAGAAGAGATAACCGATACGATTGCCGCTGGCAATAGGATCAGACGGTCGAAGACACGCGCTGCTTATCGCAGACGGCCCGTATGTGGATCAGACCAGTCGTGTGTACCTACACGGCGAACAGTAGCAAGTAGGTAAAGCGCGTTGGTAGGTGGTAGGTGGTATATATTGCTGCTGGATGAACACATATCCTACTACTTTATTCAAGCACCATTATACCCATTGCGGGGATTTTTAGTATGTGCTGGGAGTGAATGTATTCCCCCTTCTCTTTTCATTCCGCGTATGAGCTGCTTATGACCACGTGCCACGTCATAGCTGGCATACGCGTTACGCAGATCCGGAAATGAAAACCGTCCTCCATACAGCGAATATTGGCTACGACTAAGCCCCAGTTTACGGATATGCAAATGTTGGCTTGAAAATTGCGTTACGAAATTCTAAGTTGAAATTCAAAACCGTTGTTCAAGATTTCGAAAATGTGTGAAAAAATAACTTCGACAATTCTAACGGGTAATGAGAAAAGTTCCTATTTAAATTTTATACAATATTTCCGTACGCGATTAACTTTTTTTTGTTCCACGAGGTTACGATTAGCGGCAAAAAATTCAATCAACGCGTTAGATTTAACTATTCGGATAATAGTGCGGTAAAAACTGAACAAGGTTCATAGTCTCTGTCTGTTGCCTGAAAGCTGATGAAAAACGTAATTGAGAAAATAATATTGCAACCTTTGACTCGTGCCGATTACCAACCAATACGTTAGGTCTCAGATTAATGAATATAATTTCAAACGATTTTATACCAATGTAATTATCGCTATAACCGCGCGGCTTAATTCCATGATTTGCATAATTTTATGTAAATAGCTGCGAAATTGCGTTAAACGCGTGACAGTCGTACACATAACTGCAATGTTTTTTCCTTGCCGTTATCCCCTCTTCCTCGAACGCCATATTCGTTTATATCGGCGCCAGTGTGCGTTGCACGTGTATCTACAATAGAGTCAACTTTTCACGCATCTCATCCGAGTGCTTCCCAGTAACGTAAGTCATCATCGAGGTGCCCGCGTCATTCGAATTTTTCACAATTACAATCTTTCTACACTTACCGTCAATTTTTGTTTACGACACCTGAGGTGGTAGTCTGTGATCCTGTCGAACGAATAAGGGGATTTTTTGAATGATATATTAATTTGACTCGTCTTTTTTCCGAAGGGAACAATATTCTTATACTGTCACTTTCCACTGACCTTATCTTACTATTCATGCGGTCGGACGTATCAATGATACTTATTCTCTCCCGAATTGGTCAACAGTTCTTAGAAAATGTACAAAAATTGTAAAATTTTTTATTACGAATTTATTCCACATGTACTTATTCGCACGTGTTCAAAACCACTATATCTACTGATAAATAGCTAACGATTTTTAAATGGAAAAATTTTATCCAGCGTGATACGTGCGATTCTTCCTTTTTCCGAGGTCAAAACCTGTTTGGTCAATATTTCTCAATACTCAACTGTCCGAGTTGCATAAAAATTGTAAGATTAAAAAAAAAATAATATCGAGCTCATAAAGTTAGGGCAGGAATCTCTAGTGCAGGACGATGACCAAAATGTGCTAAACGTGTTCCAACTTCCATATTCCAAAGGGATGATAAAAATAGAATAGATGCGTCCTCGTCATATAACTCGCTGATGTGTAAAAACATTTTTTCCCCACAAGTGTAAAAATGCAAGTACGTACAAGAGTTATATTCTATTGCGTACAACAAGTACATAACGAAATATTCGTTCCTCGTCGATAACGGATCAAATAAATATGCAAGCACGCGACGTTGCGAATCGGCTCTGGATTCGACTGGTCTAACTCAGGTTGAGTAAAGTTAATTTTCAACTGGTTCTCCAACGATGGCCAAAGAAGTAAACGTGAGTCCGTGGCTCACGGTGAGAGCACCTCGGAATCTAGAAGTTGCCGGCGACGGAATATGACGGGTGCCAGGTGTGGTGGTGAGTTGCCTTAGCACCAGGGGCCGAACGTCCAATAGCAGGGCCCCGTTTCGTGGCAGGGTTACCGTCCGGCCAATCAGGTGGCGCCCCGGCACCGCCGGGGCACTGACCTACGCAACGTGTTAAATATCCATCCAGAAAAATAGCGCACGAGAGGGAGAGAGAGAGAGAGAGAGACAGAGAGAGGTGGGGGTAGGGATGGAGATGAGGAGGGTCCACCGTGTGGCGGAAAGGCAGGAGCCATACACCCTTTGTTTGCAAAGGCATAGGTATATTCGAGAGCCGAGAAGTAGCAGGAGCAGTAGCACCGGCTTCGGATTTCATTGATTGGTATTGGCTATTAAAAACTTGCCTTTATTTATGCCCGAGTGCAGCGGAATCCACCCCTAGCATAGCATGCCAGCCTGACCCAACCCAACTCACCCTCCGCATGGTAATATATACCGGCTGATTCCGCGCTTGGGAGCTTGCAGGGTGTACGGATTGATGATGATGGTTGCAAATTTTATACTTGCTTGGGGTCCAAAGTCCTCGGGTGTACCTTTTGATCCACGACTTCTGGGTGGACCAATGTATACCGATTTTTACCATCGGGGATGGGACGATGGACAGTACAAGAGAGCAATGAATTTTTTTTAACTTTGGTATTTTAGTTGAACGCACGAGGAAGATGGTCAAGTCTTTTCTTTATTCCAATCTTGCTGAGAGACTGAAAAACTTCTTAGTTTGAAATCACTGTTTGTGTTTATATCAACTTTCCGGCACTCTTCACGTCGTTTCGTTTTTGTACTCGTGGTCTTGAGAGAATGTAATTCTTGGTGCTAGAGAGTCAATCATCCAATGTTTATAAATGTACGATATTCAGATGGATCGTTATTAGACGTTTTGATAGATTCCGATTTGAGGGGGTTCGAAATTCGTAAGCGGATGATTTCAGATTTAGAGTGGTCGCATTTTCGACTAGTTCCAATTTCTCGGTAGAACAAAATATCGTCGATCGGTGAATTTTTTCACCTTGAAAATTTTCCTAGCTTCTGTCTTCTGGAGTAATCGAATTTACTAAGGCTTTACGTTTACGAAAGTGAGGAGGAAACGTTTATTTTGTAACAGTGATCGTTTTATTATAGGTGTCTTAATGTTTTTGGTTACTTGAAAAACTAATTCGAAATAAATTGTCATTAGAATTAATCAATCATATGATTATGACTGTTGTATGTATGAATCATATCATTACGAATCCTAATTCTAACGAATGTCGAAAAATTTATTAACCAGGTAATTCTACAGTTGCAGAGTATTGGATCAAAATCAGAAGAAAAAAAAATCCTTACTCCATGGATCAAAATTACAATGTTCAGTCATCGGGAATGGTGCTCTGCGTAATCCTGTATAACGGCAACACAGGCAAAGTGATCCCGTTTCCCATCTTTTGGCAACCGTAAGTTTTACTCGAAATTAATCTGACCTATCAACGATAGAAAAAACGAGGATATGCAACTCGTTATCGTTTGATTACAACCGACCTTGTCATCCCGAATAAGGGCCGATACTTTTATTATCATTTCTTTTGTATCGGAAGAATTTGGGCCTCTTGGCTGTGATCTTAATGAGATAAAAAAAATTCAACGATAATTTTAACGTTTCCACAAAACGATTGATATTGCTTTCAAACGGCGTTGAAATAACATAAATGAATTACCAACCAGCACCATGTATCCCATTTGTCGTGGCGGAATGGTCGATCGATATTAATGTCAAACAAGGGTTGGATTGCCTCCAACGTTGCAGAGCAATTTTACCGCGAGCGATAATTTTAGGAAAAAAAAAATATTTTTCGATACAATAACAAACGGTACAAATTTTTCTTTTTTTTTTTTTTCTTTTTATACTGTACTGAAACAAAGACCTCGGTTTGGTTGATTTTTATTTCTTGTTTTCTCGACGGATCAGATCATCCTCTGGTGTCTGAATTTTCAGCACGCGTGACCCTCCGCACGTGTAATATCCGATGTATATATATATGTGTGTGTGTGTGTGCGTGCTGCACTCTGCACGAGAAACACGCCAGTTCGCATATGTGTACCGATCTCCTATGTGCGAATATGGATATGTTCCTGGGGTTTATATCTACATGGTACGTGACACGGCGATGGTAATGGGATTATTCACCTAAATACGAAGCCATAGTGTCGTCTGTGGCTTAAATTGTTTTGTTCTATTACATCGACGAGCTGCGGTACGCGAAGTTCCCGTAGGTCGTGCTCAATCCTGCAGAGCGAATCAGCACGCGAAAAGGACAGAGTCTCGTCCCTTGTGCAGAAAAAGTCGTGCTCTTATCAAACTGTCGAAAGCTAAGTTGGAAAGCAATAGAAATCCCGGCATAATACATTTTTCAAACGGATCGGAAGATCAGAAACAAACTTTTTGTTCAAAGAACGGAATGAAGTTCGCTGAATTTGGTGGACAAAAAAAGCACCGTCAGTACTCCGATGATCTTAGAATATCGTGTGGTCATTTTTCGAATACGAATGACGGTCAATATCGCGACAACTGCGCCAACTTTCGCCGAGTGTTTGTGGAAACGCTGGGACCCGATGTCCTCTGAAACCAAAAGGGTACGTCCGCGAATTTATTCGCGGGATAAGTGGCAACAATTACGCAAAGCACGTCAGTTGGCAGAGGTTGAGCTTCCGTCAGTCGCATGGATCGCGAGGCGCGCGTCTGACCGACTTGATCATTAGCTCTCCTGGCCGTTGGACTTGGCGAATAACAACGACGACGACGACGACGACACGTTGGCTCGTCCTCTGCAGGCGATCTTGTTTTATTTCGTGTGTACGTACGATTAATTATTCAGAGCTAAGTGTCCCGTCTAGCGCCACCGAAGTGGTCACACTCTCCCGATCTGTGTGTTCTTGGACTCTGGCCAGAGGTCTTCAAGATTCTGTCGCCTGTTCCTGCCCTCCGTACCGTTTCGCGTAATTGAACCTACCTCGGGGAATTCTAAGGAGGTTTAATACCAGACCAGATCTGCTTTAAAGCACGTTTTCTTTATCGCCTGTTGCGAGTATACTCCGCGTCTCGATTTACGGGTACTTGAACGTCTGGAAAATATTATTTACGAACAGAGAAAAAAGTTGGCCAGTTGAAAGCTCGACTGTCACTGCAGACGTGATAACGAAATTCATTATTTTTTAGTTGTTCGTAATTTTTTTTTTTTTTTAACATCTATTTTGCGTTCAAATAATTTCGTGATTTTTCACATTTTTGAAAATTTTTCAAAATTTCGAACGTACTGTAACAAATTTGCAAAGCTTCTCGTTATTCTTCTATGGACTTTTAAGGACGCTTTAATTTTCTGCAAACTTGATCACGATACTTGAGGACTGTCTTGTGAAGATTACCCGGAGACTTTATAGACTGCGTTAAATCGCAAAATATTCTCAAAGAATTTTAGTTCAGGTGCAAAATCGTTCCAAGACTATCGTATGAAATTTCCGAATATTTCGTAACGTTCGAACGAATCACGATGTTACAAATATATAAATCCCAAAAATTTCGCAGGGCTTTCGGAAATCTCTAAAATTGCAAGAAACTAGATTTTAACGGTAAGTCAAGCTCGCGGACTCAACTTTGCGCAATTAATAGCAAAGTATAAAACGCATTGGGTGATGAAAAATTACGCCGAGCGTTGACCTATATACGAATAATGAGCGCATTCACGATACGCTTATCTGTAATTAGAGCCCGGTAGAAATATCTTATCTAATGAAAACCGCAAAGTAAGCAGAAGCTGAGAGACTTGAGTGAAAACAAAAACTTGGATTATCGGGAATGGCGCGCAGTTTTGCTCACAGTTAGCAAACTTTCGCAACAGTTTAATCTTACAACACGACTTTTCGCGTCCCGCGGTTTTCTGCATACACGCGTTCCGCGATTTATCTGTATTCTTCTTCCCTCTGTAATTGCGATTTGTTTCCTCTCCCTCGGAGCTCAGCTCTCCCTTTCTTTAGCCCGTATCTATCGTGTGGTCTCCTTCTCTGCAGCGTACCGCATTAACACCACGGGGTTAATCACTGTGGAAAAGAGGATTCGCCGATTATGATTACATGGATTACATGCGATTACAAATATTACAAGGATTGCCAAAAGGCTGTAATAATTACACGAAGAATACATGGATTGCAAAAAGATTACAAGGATTACGAACAGATTGAAGAAATTAATATTTCAAGGATTGCACGAAGATTACACGAATAGCAAAAAGATTACAAGCGATTCCAAATAGATTACAAGAATTAGAAAGATTCCAGAGACGGAAAACATTTGCAAAGATTACAAAAATTGATTACAAAGATGGATTACAAAAAACATTGTAACGATTACAAAGATATCGCAAGAATCACAAAGATTCCAGTGACACCAAATATTGCAAGGATTGCACGAGGATTACACGAATGTGAAAAAGATCACAAACGATTACAAAGAGATTACAAAAATGGCAAAGATTCCAGAGACAGCGAAGATTACAAAGATTACGAAAAGACTACAAAGATTACACGAAGATACCACGGATTATAAAAACATTACCAGGATTACAAAGATGTTGAAATAATTGCAAAGATTCCAAAGACAGGAAAACTTCGAGGATCACTAAAAGTCTGAAAATATTTCCGGCGTATTAGGCAGAGTGCAAAAACATTACAAATGATTACATGGGATTACGAGAGATGACAAAGGTTAGAAGAGACTACAGAGATTGCACCACATTGCGTTAGATTGCATGGCGTATGTACACCGTATTGCAAAAGTGATCAACCCCTTGAGTAACGCGTGATCTTGCAATGTAAGCTCGGGTTCCCATGACCACTCGATTCGAAAACAATTGAAAACGTTAAAAAACTCGGCTAGCTTTTACGATGAAACCCGAAGCTGTTTGCTCGCTCACTGTACTGAACTTTGCAGTCAAGTGCGTGCCAGGAGTCAAAACAAACCAATGCTGCGGCACCGCGTCACCGTTCAGGTTATCGAGGACTGAAATCAAAAAATTCTGATTCGGTTTCTGAAATTCAGTTACATCACGTGATACGATTTCATCGGTATTTCAAAAGATTTCGCTCTATCGAGCGAAACACCGATGATTTGTCGCATGGGATGACGTAGTTCAATAATCAAAAGAATTTCAACATCGCTCACAAAATTCAATCAGTAATGTTCATGCGACGATATTTTTCTCAGGCGTGACAAATGGAAAGGCAAAAAAAAAAAAATCATCTTGAAATCCAGAGAGAAAAGAATGTCGACTCAGTTTAACGCTGCTCCAAGCTGAAATAAGATGAAATAAGTAATATTCTGTAAGTTGTTCATAAATGTTGGATCTATTCAGTGAATTATTGAGTAAAAATTTACAAAATTCAATAACAATTGAAAGAGAAATAATCGCAACGTATTACCGACACAATTCGATTACTGTTCTTTTTCTCAAACGTCATTTTTTGCCTAGAGTACATAAAAATAAAAATTTAAGGAAGAGAGAGAGAGAGAGAGAGAGAAAAAAAAAGTGTTTCATCGAATTAAAACGCAACGGATGAGCGGTTTATTTGAAGTTTCTCAATTTTCTGCATGAAATAATATTTCCTCACGACGTATCGATCTACTCGTCGCGTTATCCTCAGGTGCGCGCGTACCACCTGTTAAAAACGAACGACCTGCACCACCGCCTTTCGTTCCATTACACGTTCCAGGCGATGCCTCTCCCGGCCTTGCAGCGTGTGTGTGAAATAAAATATCTTCTTTTTGATCCAAGATCCCCTTCTTCCTTCCCTCCTCCTTGGTTCTTTTTTTTCTTCCTCTTTTCCGGCCGTAGCGATGGAGCGATGGACATTTTTCTTCCGCGGTCCGAACTCGTTATAAACGGGTAGGATTCGTATCTCCTTAGGATTAATTTCATTCATTCGTTCATTCATACTCCTTCGCATTTTTTCGTCAACCGATGCTTTCGCTTCTACTTTTCATCGCGATTGAATAAGTGTGATAAAAATCGAGGAAACTTCAACAAGTTCGCAAGTCGGTTTTATACAGGCGTTTCTTATTCTCGTATCCAGCCGTATGACAGAGTACTTGTATATATATATATCTGTACAATCTCTAGTGAAAGAATAATTTTTATTCAGTAATCTCGGCGTCCTACTTTAGGGCGTTAAAAATCGCCGCCTTTCCGGTTTTATCGCACACTTTCCCTCTATATCCCGTCTTTTTCATCCACGGGCGCAGGGCTCGTCCGTCTATATATGTACTATAAGGATGGATATTATAAAACGAGCCGAAACGACGCTTCCCTAGTTTTACAGCGTCGTTTAGCGCTGCAGTGCGTAGATAGTAAAGGCGCCCCCTCCCTCCCCTGCAGACTCACATAAACACTTTTACAGCGTCCCATCGCCCTTTTGGATCGGCTACGTTGTATTCCGGTCGATCCGTTACCTGGATCTTGCCTCGCCAAAAATCATCGTCAATTGTCAGGTTTCTGCAGAGCCGGTTATACGTTCGGAAAAGAGATTTCTTAAATTTATGCCTGCGGTATTTTTCGCCAGCAGAATTATCGCAATGTCAATCGCGTTTTACTATGCATAATGCAAATTAGTTAGATTTAGAACAGACGATATCGGGTCAACGTGTCGTAGACTATATTTATGCACACGCTTTGAATTATTTTCAATTCAACTGCCCTTACCTGTGCAATGTTCACGAATTATAATCGTTGTAATCATTAGCCAGAGAAAATAACTCCTGATATGTTACTGGAATGGTTGATATTTTAATTACACGATTTAGACCATTTCACTCGAGTGAAACTTTCGAGAAGCACGCCATGCGGTCCGATACTAAAAAAAGTACGTTGCTAAGACGGAAAACAAAAGAAGAAAAGTAGTAGCTGAAAGTGAGAAAAGGGACTTGATACCAATTTCCAAAATTTCTTGATAACAAGTCGCTTTTCTCACTTTCAGTTATTACTTCCTTCTTTCTTTTACCATCCTACCAAAAGATGGTAACTTTTTCGATCAGTCTTGTCAGCATGTATTTTTATGGAACGTGGCCCTCTTCGACTTCGTTATAACGTAAGTTTGTAATTCCGGTGTAACGGAATACTTCCTTGAATACGCTAGGTTATTTTTTTTGTGAAGATCTGATGTATAATAAGCCTTTCTCACAAGGATTGCTCGCAATTTTTCAACCCAAGTCTGTACGAAGGCGAATTGTTGCCTAATTGGATTATAGCCTACTTATTCCTCACGAATTTCAGGACTTATCGAATGAAAATTGGATAAACATACCTATTCAACCGAAAATTGATTGAGAAGCTTTTCCACGTTCAGTATTTCTGTTTCCCAATCATTTGTCGATTCATCAATTATTCCAAATCAACCGACAGATCGTTACAGTTGGTATTTGATGGACGACTGTTTGAAACCGAAACGTGGATTTTAGAGCGACCGAAATGACCTGACTGAATATTAAAACGGTGATTTCTAATTTGGGAGTCTGCAAAGCAGACCGTTGCAAACTAAACATGTTATATATTATTCCTGAAGCGTTTCAGCTTTCATCAAATGAAAATTGCACGTTTACTAAAATTGACTGAAAAACTTTTCCAAATCCAGAATATCCGCTTTCCATTCAGCTGTTGATTTATCGATTATGCCAAACCAACCATCAATATCCCAACAGTCGATATTTGAAGAACTGTCGAGTCCGGAGCGACTAAATTTCAACACTAAGAAAAATTTCGTTCGTTATAGTAACTAGAAAAATTCAGTAAGCCAGGTATTAGCTACGCCTAACCATTTTGCGCTATCGTCGATCCTTTTTTGTTTACTGCAACGCAAAATCGGTTCGTTCGGTTTACTCTACTTTTTTATTTAAACAAGGCTTTAACGTCAATTTATTCTTGCACGAGCATTAAATTTTCGCAACAGTTGCAAGAAAATATAGCAACAGTGATCGTAACGAGAAAGAATAGCAACGAATACCAGACTTTCCGGCAACGGTCATAAAACTAATATTCATTTTCTACCTGGAACAATATTTTGTCGATTGTGGTAAAAAATGAAAATAGTCAAGGACTGAGCGGTAACCGGAACTAAAGATTTCTCTCGTTGTCAGTAAAAGCCGGGGATCGGTCTCTGACTTTCTTTTCGGGCGGGGTTTTTTCGGAGGCGCGTTGCCTAGCCTAAATTCGGAGTACGCGGGTCGAGGATCGACGCCGAGCAGGGACAGCAGGCCAGACCTACCTCAACGAGGGGTCTTTCCCCTCGACGACGACGACGACGATCCGGCGTCGAGGCGACGAACGCGCCCACCGCCGCAAGTCGCACCCTGCGCCAGTACGTGCCGTCTGGTGTCCCCCACTTCGCAACCACGAACCGCCAAGGGGTGAACGAACCCACTAAATGACGGCCATGAAAACAGTCGAAGCTCCCGCGCGCGCCAAGACGTAACGAGAGAAGAGGGAAGAGGGAAGAGGGAAGAGGTGGCGCAGCGACGTCTCGACGGGGGAAACGGAGAATGGGAACGATTTGTTTATGAAATTGCAACAATTTTTAACGCCCGGGGTGCAGCGGCGCGTTTAACGCCGGACCTGAAAACCCGCCGCGATCCCTCGACGGTTTATCCCTCGAAGACTATCCGTCACCTCGGCAAGATCGGCTCTGTGTCGTTCCTCCGCTTCGCCTCGATCCCATACGTCTCCTTTCCGCCCCCGTGTTCGCCTCGATTTATCGCTACCCTCGTTTCTGACCATTTTCGTGCGCTGCGGTTTCACGCTGGCTGAAGAAAGGAGGTTGTTTTTTTCTTGTTTTTTTTTTTTTTTTTTATAACTCTCCGATCCTCTTTTCTTGCAGAAAAAAAAAAAAATACACACTATTAGTAAGAATTGGTTTTCAATTGGGTGTTACATGTATAATCGTAGAGAGACTGGAATCTTTACGTTTTCACTGTAGGGGAGACCGGAGCAATACGGAAGCGTGAAAAAATTTTGATAAATGCTTTTTTTTCTTTTTCTCCAATACTGATTGTTGGATATTATTAGAGGTCTGTTAAATCTGGTCACCAGAACCGATTTCAACGTAGGTACAATTTTAAAGTCAGCGTGGTTGAATCAGACGTTTTTGTTTCTGTCGATTCTCTGAAAATATTTGCAACCTAACGGGACTCGCATTTTTCACGTAATCATTAACGAAAATTTCCGTCGAGGCGGAACTTCGATTAAATTATGAATTAGGTTCTGCTTTTTTCGTACCACGGTAACTCTTTACCAATATAGACTTTTTTATTATGAATTTATCTTCAAAAAAAATGTCAGACTTCTCCGGTAATCAAGTCTTACGAATATCAGCGCGTACAATATGCTCGGACCGGAAATATTTCAAAGCAGTTTTTCGATAGAGTTAGATTGTTGAAAAGCTTCCCTACCGCACGATAAATTTACAATTTTTCCTTACAAAAAGCGTCACGCTTTTGCGGGAGACAAATGTTACTACTATTATTGCGTGATATACACTGTAATTGAGATCTGAAATGTCAGATCGCAGGCTTCTTTTTGAGACACGGATCACTGACCTCGATAACCCAAGAAAAAAATGGGCCACGCAAGAACAACCTGTCATAAATAACCCGAACAAAAATAACTCATGAGAAAAAAAAGAAGCAAAAAGTTAAATTATACTCAGGTTTCACATGCTTTTTTTTTGTCACAGGTAATTTTCCTCGTGGTTTATTTTTGTACCGGGTTATTCTTATCTTTCATTATCTTCGTCTTGGCTTATTTTTCTCTTGGGTTATTTTTATACGTTGTTTTTTTCTTGGGATGTTTTTGCTTCAGGTTATTAATGACTTATTTTTTTTTTTTTTCTTCCAGTGTTATTTTCGATTTAGTTATTTTTTTCTTGGGTTATTTTTGTGCGCGGTGTATTTTCACAGGTCGTTTTTCTCTCGGGCTGTTCTTGTTCAGGTTACTTGTGCCTTTGGTTATTTTTGTCTCGGGGTGTTTTTTTTTTTTTTTGTTCATGTTATTTTCGATTTGGTTTTTTTTTTTTTCAATTCTTCTCGGGTTTTATTATTGCGCGCGTTACATTTTCACAGGTTCCTTTTGTCTTGGGCGCTGTTTGTTGATCGGGTAATTTTTCTCTCGGATTATTTGCGTTTTGGGTTATTATTTCAGGCTTGTATCGCACCTACTCACCGTAGTCAAGAAAAAGAAAAAAAAAAAAAATAAATAAAAAGGCGTACGATGACAAGAAAACGAAGAAATATTTCATAGCCAGGTTAGACCTCCTTGATATAAAAACTACAACGACCCGCAGGTGGATGGGGAAAATCGTAGATGGCTAGGCGAGGCGCCGCGTCGTCAGCCGTAAACGAAACGACCCCGGTGCTCCGACGACATTTGGAACAGATAATGGGTCGAATGTGCCGCGGGGGTGAACGAACCGAGAGCAGGTCTAGGGTTGGGGGGGTGGCGGAGTAGGTGGGGCGGCCGGGGGTGGGTGGTATCACATCAGCTATCGATCTTATAACTCGGGTGGGTGCCTCGAGGCCGCTGTCGCCGCGGAACCCGCGTTGTACCCCTGCAAGAGCCACTCGCTTCTTGCCACCCCCACCCACCTCAACCCCCCTGACGTCGTACGCCTATGCCCAAGGGTCACAAATATTCCCTGCTCACCCGCCAACGGGAACACGCGTATCACGCGTGCGCGAGCCGAACCGACCCTCGGACGAATCCACGCTCCAACTTCCGTCATTGCGTGGATAGATACCTGCGTAAATGCGTTCAGTTGCACAGGTGAAACGGACGCCTGGTGGAAGAATTTAGAGGACGCGGATCGAGGACGACGTATGGACCTTGGCAGGGTTGTACGTCCTTGGTAGGGTTGTTTTTCTTTTTTTTTTTTTTTTTTTTTTAACGCTGAAAAATTTACAGTAAAACAAATTTCCCGGAAATTTGACATCTCTGTAGAAAATCTGAGACGGTCCGATTTCTTTTCTTTTTTTTTTTTTTCGTGTTGCGGAAACGACGCGGGGAAAACATTTTTGTTTTCGCTGGTATTGAAATTTTATACATCGTTGACGAATGTAGAGACAGTAGTTGTAAATACATGGTTTTTTTTTTTTTTTTTTTTTTTTTTACCACCAAAGAAAAACAACCGTCTCGACGAAAGCTTTTGATTATCGGTTACAGTTATTGTAAAATCAAATCAAGCGCAGGATATTACCGTGCAATAAAAATCGATAACTTTTTTTTTTTTCTCGCTACCGGCAAAGGAAATACACGTAAACAACAATTGAAGTTTTTTCGCGTGTATACGATTATATAGTATATGTTATACGTATACGGTGTAATTTTTTCGCGCAATAATTGGATGTTTCTTTTAGAGCGACATAAAACAACGGAAAACTTTAATTAAAGAATCTCGTAGTTTTCTCGAGGAGGGGATGAGGATACCCGCGACCGGAAAGACAACGAATATCACCTGGTTTGCTGCAAGGTTGAGTTTTCCGGGGAGAAGAAACTGGGGGCGGGTGGGCAAGACAATCGGGGATTGTATTCTTTGAAATGTTTTAAAGTGGTTACAAAGATCCGAGACTCTCCGAGTCCCTTGCCTCAATCCTTTTCCCTCGCTCCTTCGCACCTCGCTCTCAGCGTCCTTCCTTCTCTCTCATTGTCAGTGCCATTTCTGTATGCAACTATGCGCCAGCTACACCACACGTACATCTATACAATGGGCGTTGTCGAGGCGTCGGCTATTTGTTCGGCTCCACGGATAAACCCAGGTTCGCCCAAGCTTTTAGACTTTCAAAGGTATCTCTTCTCTCCACCAGGCGCCAAACGCTCAAAGTTTAACAGTTGCCCGTTGCAACTGAAACTTTTCCCTGTTCTCGATCGATTTTCTGAAAAAAAAAGCAAAGATAAGTTATTCCGATCGCTCCGCAAAATGAAAAGTTGAGTTTTCACTGGATCTAGAAGTTTCAAGGTCTAGGGAATTATCCCCGATCATTTTCGGTCTTTGTATGTGTGTGTGTGTGTGCGATCAATTTTTTTGTCCGCAGATATCTCGAGAACGAGTTGCCGGATTTCAATGATTTTGGCCTCAAGCGAAGCGGCTTTTCCAAACTTGGAACTGATTAGATTTTGGCTTTGATCGGTTTGGTAGTTTTTCAAATATTTAGATACCAAAATTACAAAAAAATCAAATTAAATTGATAGTATCTTGAGAACGGAGGAACGGATTTGAATGAAAATTGGTAGTGGGATGTTTTTTGGGTTGCTAGTTACGAATCTAAGGTCAGATTTGCGAAATTTGAATTTGACGTATTAAATAAGCTGAAAAATGACTAAAAACATTTGGGTCGTTCATTACTCGTGATTTACTTATTATTTTATTTTATTTGGGTGAACATTACTCGTCGGTTCGTTGGGTGACTGATCACGAATCTGAAGTCAGATCGCGAAACTCAAAATGGCCTTCCGATAAGGTGGAAAAAAGTCTAAAAATATTCCGATTTTGGTAGAAATTGGTAAGCAAAAGTTTTTTGGGTCACCGATAACGAATCCAAGGTCAGACTTGCAAAATTTGTCATTTCGAACCCATTCTAGTGGTTCAAAATAAAATAAATCGTCGTATCTTCCAGTAATACGATATCTGAGGTCTTTAAAAGCGTTACTCAAGAGAAGTTCTTAAAGGAGCCATGAGGTTGAAAATGACCCGATTCTTTCTTTTTACGATATTTTTTCACTGACGTAAAGAAAGTTCCTCAAGTTTTAATTATCGCTTTACTCCTTTTCAACTTTCTGATTATTTTGTAAGAGGTTCTTTTTGAAAATTTTCAATTCAAAAACATTACTAAAAAACAGCAGGCCTGTGGAATTTCGGCACGAACTCAAGTGTCGCAATTTATTATCAGCAGAGACGGGCTACATCCTGAGAAACATTTTTACGAATACCAAACCAACGTCGAGTTTTTGCCAAATTTATCGACAGAAATTTTTTAACGCCGAAACAATTTCAGAAGCTTGTTTTTAATAGCTTTTGCAAATTTTCTGAAAAGACAACGTAATCATTTAAGACAATTTTCAAATTCCAATATAAGTGGTCAAAATCGGAAAACTTCAATTCAGCTGGAATAAATACAATTCGAAAAAGCCTTCCGACGAGTTTATGTTCAGTTCATAAAAAATTCTTATCCGAATTGCTGCGTCATGCGGTTCTCGAAAATCTGTTTACAAAAAATTACGCCTCAAAACCGTGTAAAAATTATAGGATGAAAAATTCTCTCACAAAAATTCAACGAATTTCTACCGCAACTAAAAATGCTGCGAGAATCAATTGTTTCAAAAATGATTCCGAAAAAAATAAAGAAACTTGTCGTATTTTCTTCATCTATTGATCCTGCAATCTTCCGCTGCCATTTTTCCAGTTCTCGAATCCTCCTCAAAACGCAGGTTGATTTGTTTAAAAAAATCTGCTGTAACGTATGAAAATTGTTGAAACGATCGAGGTTAAAAAATTGTTGTTAAAAAAAATCGATATGCGAGAAATTCTATACCGCAGACTATTTTCAAAGCAATTGTGAAAAAGAGTAAAGAAACCTCTGGAAAGGGGTTCTCTATCCCCAAGGGTTACTTCGGCTCTTCTTTCTTTGGGCCCTTTTCAGAAATCGGAGATACGCAAAAACGAATTAAGAGGAATTAATTCAGTAAAACTGCCATCGGATCCAATTCAGCCACGTCGTCAACGTGGAATTAGCTGCTGAGCTTTTCTACTTGTTTTTTTGTTTTCTCAAAAAATTTACTCTTTTTCCGATCGCAAAGAACTCCTACGTGATCGTAGAGACATGGGTGGAAGTAAAAAACCGTGTAACCGGTCTCAGTTTAACTACACATACATTTAATTTCGAAGCACAGAAAAAGACGAAAATTATAAATTGAACTCGGGCGATTGGGCGCGATATGTTTGTTCGCTGTTATCGTTTCATACGCACATCCCATAAACTGGTACGTGATCCGGCTGCGAGTATGCCATAGATGAGGAAATGTGCGGAGGTGAATGCCGGAAGCGTAGGTGAGGTGTTGACGCAAACGTAAAAGAGAAGAGAGCAGGCATTGCATCCAGACAGCTGTGCCACTGACTCGCTAACCCGAGACTCGCGTTCCGGTTACATCGGGGAATCGAATCTCGCAGATTTCATCTGTCCGAGAACCGCCCACCCTTCGCCCTTCATCCCCTTTCTGCCTTAGGTTGAACGGATTGAATTACCACCCCGTAGAGCGCGGATCAGAGCCGAGAGCCGTTCTATACATGCTTGCGCGTTGCCCGAAGGTAAGTTCTCCGGAGGCAACTCGATTCTCAAATTTCTTTCCTTTGTCTTGATATTTTTGCGACATTTTTCACAATTGTTTATTCCTGCTACGCCAAAATAAGAAATTCGAGCTGCCGCGCGCTTCGGGGATGAAGAAAAAAAAAGGGAATCGTTGAACCATATCGTCCAAACTCAGACAAGGAATCGCTAGAAGTTGCTGGAAGTCGCTCGAATCGCGTGATTCCTGATTTCCTCGCGATTTCTCAAAATTTATAGGAAATCGTGGGGAAATCACGAAAATAAATCATTTGATTTCGGCAATCGCTGGGAATCACTCATCCACTTTGCAACCAAGCAAGCATTTGTCTCTTGTTACAAGTGTTCTGGCGAATGTCTCTTGGAAGAAAAACGAACAATCGACGTAAAAAAAAAATAGTAAAAAAAACGAAGAAAACAAAACGTGCCGCCGGTTTAACTAACGACCAGCATTACGGCGATGCGTGACGACGTTACGTGCGTGGAAATTACCGATGGGAATTATTTTTACCGACAGGAATTGGGATTCACGGAATTAACTTGCGAGCTCGATCGAGGAAAACTTTGACTCTTGTGGAACTCAGGCCGTCGCGTAAGTTACCGGACGCCTACCTTGCATACTTAGTTACCCCATTACCCGTCCGCAGGCTATCTTCTACATCTCTTTCAACGCTCTGTAACTGCCCGTACAATTACCATTGCGCTTAAGTTGCAGTCTTATCCGACCTGCCGATCCGTAATACGGTTGAAAATTACCGGTCGTTCGAACTCGAATGACGATAATGATTACGGAAGATTGATCCGGTTTGTAAAAATCGTTACGAAGGTGAGAAAAAAGGAATATCAAATCGTATGGATTTTCATCCGCGTATAATTGTAGAGATTTTGGAATTATTTCTGAAACGAATAAACGTCGAGTCGCGTTTGGAATATAAAACGACTTTTACACCCATCGTTTTATTGTTGCTGGTACAGCGATCACTGTCAGGATTTGTGCAAATCGGATTGTTTTTTTTTTTTTCCTTACGACTATGCGACACGGGTAAAACAGTACAGCTAACCGGTCGGTGCGTTTAAACGTACGATTTCATTGCCTCGATTAAAACTTTCCAGTTTCCCGCGGCCGGTTGAACAAGGGGAAAAAATACCGGCGATGGGAATTGTCCGGTATAAGCACAAAGAGGAATGGAAAATGACAGAGAAAAAGCAAGGCACGTGTAAAATGAAATTCGTTTTACACACGCGTATAAGCGCACTTCAATTGAACACCGTCCGAATCGGGTTTGATGTTTCAAACAGCACGTGGGTAACGTCGTCGTGTTGCGGAAGACTATAGAAACGTAGGATGAAGAGTTTCTTTTTTTTTTTTGTCAATACTCGAAACCTGCCAACCGGTACTTTTCATCACAAAACCGAGTGTCATTCACTAACGAGTTTTAATAAATTTATTTCAATAACGAACAAACTCATCCTCGATTTTATATTAATTTCTTTTCTGTCGACGATAAAATAATGCAACAGTTCGCAGCAAGTGACGAGGTATAATTTGGCCATAATCGTACAAACATCTTAGCTCGTCGTTTGATGAAAACGAATTACCTACGGCCAAAATGCGAATCAATTTTGGACCAACTTTTATCGAAATAAAAAAACCAACCGCCACGAAAATTCGCGCTAACCGACTAAATTCACTACTGGAATTACGAATTTGACGAAACGGTACGCGTGTGATTGAGAATCGATCATAACGGCGTACGGAAGCGTTAGGCAAAAGTCCCTGATTCAATTGATCTCGGCCAGGTGATAAATTAAGGAGAATTAAATGGTAACACCGTTGTAACTTGATTAAACTGTTGCATAATAGAATAGCGCTGTCTTCTCCGTCGGCGCGTCCTCGCTCCACGTCCGACGTGTACCAACACACAGTCCCATTATCCGTTCGTGTCCCGAGCGCCAGGCGTCGAAACGCGATGTTCAAGGTGCATAATCGATTTACGCGCTTTCATTACGTGTATCCAGCACCGTGCCTACGGGTGGGGAAAAGGAGCAAAGCCGTCCGAGGCGACGTCCCGTGAAGGTGGCGTTCGAGTGACGTTTTTGAAGAATTTTTTTTGGTCGTAAATTCATAAATTTAGGTACCTGTAACGAGCCTGAGAATGGTTCTCTTTGCCTATTTGTCACGGTTTCGCTGTCACCAAAGCAAAACAGAAATTCGCGGTCTTCGCTGACAATGAGAGAAATTTTTAATTCCGGTTACCGCTCGGTCCTTGACTATTTTCATTTTTTTACCACATTCGAAAAATATAGTTCTAGATAGAAAATGAAAATTAGTTTTCTAGCCGTTAATGGAAAGTCTAGTATCCGTTGCTATTCTTTCTCATTACGATCACTGTTGCTAGATTTTCTTGTAAAAGGTATTACTAAAATGTATCGGAAATCTGCTTTCACAGAAAGTTTCTATACGTTTTGTAGATTTAAAATCTGTACTACGTCCCCGTCGTTAGACCCGGGTCGTGCAAAAAGTTGCGATTGTAACTATTGTTACAACCCACCCAAAATAAACTAACTGTCAATTTAATTTTAAACGTTTCGTATGTATCAACTTGAAAGTATAATTTAAATGACTGCCAGGTGAAGTCCCATTTTGATAAAAGTATTGATATCTCGCGAAAGGGATCGGCTACGATTTTAAATTTTGTAGATTTTGAATCTCAATCAACTGGTTAATTATTTGTAAATATTGAGAGTGATTTTGAAAAGGACCTTTTTCAAAATTCTCGAACGATTCTCGAACATTGTATTCTCTTTTCGAAACGTGCCATAACCGGGGTTTTAATAGGCCGGTTAAAAAGAAAAGTACATTTAAACACTTCTAATGTTTTCGATCAAAATTCCGAAAAATTCTCGTAACTTCTATTTTTCACTTGAAACATTTCCAGACCGATTTCATTGTGAAGTTGGTAAAAAAAAGTTGAATGTACCAAAAAAGTTGACACAAATCGCTCCATAATGGAACTGGTCAAGAAATGTTCCAAGTGAAAAATAGATATTATGAGCATTGTCCGGCAATTTTCAGTATACTTAAACAATGTTCCAGTTGATAAAAAAAATCAAAAATGCTGAAAAAAAAAATGGGAAAAAATCCAGCCGACCATGGGCCCGGTCTTGAAATGTTGGGAATAGAAAATACAGTTTTTGAGAATTTTTTAAGAATTCTAAGATAGTCTAAAATATTTACAGGTAAATAATCAACCAGTTGAATAAAAAATTTAAAAAAATTTAGGGTACTGTTTCATGGTTGGCAGAAAAAATTTTGAACGTAATCAAAAATGGTAAGGATCAGACGTTAATTGGATTCGCACGGAATTCCCCGTACATACGTATTATATTTTTTTTTTAAAAAGCGGTTTTCCTCAGCCTGTCTCAGGCTCTCCAACGGCTAGGCACGGCACTGCGTATATCCTTGGGATTTGCCGGATGTTCGGAAGCGATTTATCGCAGGCCAGTTAATACGGTCAGAAACTGCCGTGCGGCTCGATCCTTGAACGATCGGTCAAAGAGTGTTGATCACCAGTTGTGGGAAAAAGGATCCGTCGAATGAACAAAATATACCTATAAACTTGCCAAGGTGAATTTTTTTTCTTCTCATGGTTTATCACTGTCGTTTATATACTCGACGGGTAATGAATCAATCGATCACACGTTTCTTCGACTTGTAGACTACGAACTGCCTCTTTTTCTCACGTTTATCACTTTTCGGTGCCTATTCGATGAGGACCTTTTTACGTTACGATGTTTCTTCCCCGAGGTTCGTGAAATGTTTGAACAATCCAAGAAATTTTGGGCATACGGGACGTTCGAAAAAAATCATGAAATTCGGGATATCGGTATAGATAACGATTGTTGGCGAAAGATTAAAATTGATGAGTAACTAATTATTTTTTGCACAGCTGAACCAGTATTTAGATTCGAAAATTACTATTCTCACATTACAATGAATATTACGCGTGTCATTGCTCGAAGTACTTTTGTTCTTTTTTATTGTGAATTTTTCGTTTAGTTTGATCTAAATCCAATTAATTAAAAACAGTTATATGGCAGTTCACTCCTCATCCGAACGTGGAACGAAAGTTTCAGTCCGCGTAGTTAATGAGCCGTAGCTATTTGCCGAACGATTCTAGATTCTTTTTTAATTACTTTTTTGTTTTTTTACCATTTGGTTTTCACCAAATTATCCAAAGTAACGAGGCGAAAATGGAATATTTTTTCAATCGGTGAGTAATACACCCGAACAGCGCCTGCCTTTATACCTTTGAAAGTAACGAGTTATACAGCCGTGGGCAAAATTGAGAGGAAACCACTTTTATCCGTCGTGTTGAACACCTTCCGGGCCAATATCCATTTGCGTTTTTACACGGCAGTCTTTTTTTGCTTCTTCGTGTTTTTTGTTTTTTTTTTTTTTTTACATGTAGATTTTTTCCTACCCTTATCTTTTGCTTTTCCATTTCGAAGTTTATACCCCGGCCTCCGAATACTACGGACAAAGTTTTTCTCAAAGTGTTGATTTTCCTTCGATCCTCTCAATTTTTTCGGTTATCACTTTTTTTTTTTCGTAAGGAGTTTCTTTTTTTTTTACGTCAACAAAAATGAAACGTGTTCCGGTTAAAATGTCGAAACAACAAGGATATTTACGTGCGGTAAATTAAAGCATCGACAAGTTCATCGAACTCTTAGTTTCCTCTAATTAGCTTTTAGATTTTCCCGCGCTTCCTTCAGGACGGGCCTATTAGCAATTTCCATTTACGGAACCGCACATAGTAATGGATGAAAAATGAACCGTTGACGTCTGGTAGGAATCCCACTTTTTCCCTGGGTGCTGGGTAATACCCCTAACATTAAGATTAGCCCTGAATAAATAATACATGAATAAATGAATTAACCGTGCGTTATTTACGTCCGTAGCACAACATATGTACGCGTACCCACAGGTGATAAGAACGGGACGGTAATTAACCTTTGAATTCAAATGGTACAACACGCCTATGAATATACATGTATATAATAATGTATAAATGTAATATATATTTATACTATATAATACGTAGTTCTACGCAATAATATTATTCATTTACATATATAATATTATTGAGTCGTCTTTAATGTCTCTTAACCGGTTAGAGTTACGAAGAATTCTATCTCAGTACTTTTCTTAATAGAGCGTAAAATTCCCTACAAGAATCTGAATCTAGATAGTTCATGAGCCGAGTCGTTTACGAGAAAAACAAAAAAAAAAAAAATTTCCGATTTTTTTTCTTCGCGTGTCAGTTGATTGAAAAATGGAAATAATAAAATAGGCATCTTTAGATATCAATATTCAAGAACTCATATTTGATTGCGATATTTCACACGAGATGCTCTACGGAAATTTTGATGCGCGTTTGAAAAAAGAGAAAACTTTTTTTTTTTCCTACGAAAATGTTTGAAAATAATAACGAAGATAATCCATCGAGTCGTGTAATAAATTTTCACAGTTATTTTTTCGCTATGACGTTATTATTATCATTATCGTGGCGTTTTTTTTTTTTTTTTTCATCTATTTCTCCCCGATACACGCCGTGAACTCGGATGCAGGCTCGGGGTACACAAACAGGTATTTTCGCTTGCACAGAGGGCGCGCATGCGCACGCATTCGTGGTTCGCACGCAGGTGCGAGAGGGAGCGACGAATGCTTACGTGCCCTTCTGGAAATGGGGGAAAGAGTGAGAGCGAGTCGAGGTGCATGCAGGGAGTTGTTATTTTTGCAGCGTTACGGTAGGTTAGGTCTCCGTCCGGCCAACCAGCGTGGCTGTTGCCCTAACCTAACCTAACCTAATCCTTCGAGCAGCCCGGGCTGGGCTGGACTGACTGGAAGGTTGCGCATTTATTATGCAAGCAAAAATTTCATGCTAAAATAACCCCGGCTAGGCCTTCAGTCCTTTGATGAAATATTATCCGACGATGACGATGATGACGATGATGTCGGCGCAGCGACATCACCGCTCTGTGTTTATTTTTAAAAGTGCAGTCAATTAGGTCAGTATCTATCTGCACGCGCGCCCGCGCATTTAATCATCGCACCGATGACTCGCCACTTCCGCTACGACCGCAGACGTTCCCCTCGATGCTGTCGTCAAGTCCGGTACCGAAACCGTCTCACTTCTTATTCACGTCGTATCTCTCTATCTATACATGAAATGCCGATATCTTAACTTCGGAAAAGGAAGGAAGCTGATATTGATAGAGAGAGAGAGAGAGAGAGGGATAGAAAAAACTCGGGGGATTATTCAACCGGAAAGATATCCGGCGTTGCAACGAACTTTGGATGCAGTTAGTTCAATTGTTTCGCAAGACGTCGGAGATCTCGTTCGAAATTCGATTAATAACTTTTCGTTATAATTCATAAAGACAAAAACATATTTCCCCAAGGACTCTCCGTATTCAAGGAAATTCATAACATATCTGCATGTTGATTTTGTGAAATTCGGTGAGACTTGCCAGAATATTTTTCTTTGTTGAATTCACGAATATTCGCAATTTTAATTCTGACTTTACGCATTTTTAACGATTTTATAGAACTTGGAATGTACGATATCTAATCTCACGAGGATTCATCTCAACTTCACCGCACTATAGGATTTTCATGAAACTTCATGAGACGCGAAAAACTTTTCAATCACAGCGGATAGGTTTCAAAGAAAATTTGACAAGATACCGTATCTATCACGGAGATGGTTAATGTATTTTTTAGCTGCAGTTTTTGATTCGACATTAAGAAGCTGTATTTTATGGTCGAGAGCTGAATTTGCATGCGCAACGGAGGCTCTTATATCCGGTCTAATGCAGTGACTAGATATAATGCGTATATTGTACACAAGTAGTAGCTGAGAGCTAAACGCGTGGTGGACGATAAACGCATTTTCGTGATGGTAATCGTGCAGTATACAGAACGAGACGGATATCCTAATAAGGTTTTCCGCACCTTTTACGCTGCAGAACTTAATTAATTAGAAAATTAACGGTTGGTATAGTTCAGCGATACGTAATAGATACGTAAGTTCTTCGAACGTTGTGACGAGCCATTCGCAAATTTTGGTGCTGTCCACGTTTTAATTGCATCCTCATGAATGTAACTCTCTGTAAAGTTTATAGTTTCGTAACTGCAAACGGAACCTACGCACGGATATTGACATCCGTATCACTTCTTGCTTTCCCCAACTTTTCTTCCTCGTGAAATTCTTCCAGACGCCCATTTGGAAAAACTTACAAGAACAGCACTGCGACTCGTCGAGACGAGAGACTTTGCTCACTGTGAATAGCTGATTCGATTAAAACCGACTGGCAAAAGTTAGAATTCTGACAGGTTGAATAAAAAATAGTTATATGCCTTCCGAAACTGCGTTCAGTGAAACTTTTGCAGTTGGCAAAAGGCATTTCGATAGTTAATAACTCGATACAACGTGTAGTAATGATAAATACTTACTTGACAATGGCAGATTATCGGGGTAAGTTCAGGTGAAGTATCCGAGCAAAAATGTTGTAAGAATTGTGAAAAGAAATAGAAATTTCACCATACCGAATGGATAAGACTGTAAAAGCGGATGTAAGAATGACAGCTTATTGTTAAAAATCGAATACCACGCACTAATACCAGTGATCTAGGGTATAAATACGGGTCATACCCAGACGTACCTCTGAACCAGTTCCACATCGTCGGACGTTTCGCGGACGGTAACCAGCAACGGCCGGGGTGCAAAGATCGAACTTGATAAAATATTAATCGTTGACAATGCCGGCAACTCAGCCCTTTAGTCGTCGACTCCCCCCCCCCCCCCCCACCTCCCTACCTCCCTACCTCCCTCCCAATCCCCTCTTCAGACACACACTACCTTTAAACAGGTATTAATAATCGAGGCAGACCAAGCGGCTACCTGCAATGTCCGGCATTTGTCCATCCGGTGGACTACACATACCATTTGAAAGGCAAGCCCCCTCGAGGGACGTCCACGGCACACATGCCGCCCCTACGTCTATATAACTACTAGGCGAAAATTGTACTACGTTGAGAATGCTCCGCTTGGGTATATAGAGAAACAATCAAAAAGGAGGAAAAAGAGTGGCGGAAGAGAGAGGGGCCGGAGGTGGATCACGGTTTTCCGGGCGTGTGGGAACTGCCAGAGTTGTTGCCGCCCACCCCAACTAGACCCAGGCCTACCCCAACGGCATCATCGTACGGGGGCGGCACCCTAACGCACCCTCCGGTACCCCGTTGAGCGCAACACGATGCACGCGCGCTCTTTCATACAGGGTGTTTCACATCCCCTAATCAATCCGAGTGACCAGGGGATCCGCAAACGCGGTTACATGCATCCCAGCAAAAGTTGGAACGTACGGGGGGATGCCGCCTACTTCCACGCGCAGCCATCGAGCTTCCTGCGGTTCATCGCAAGAGTCGATCAAAGGCCAACCTGCGTTCAAAACTACAGTCATTAAAGCTGAATGTAGGTGGACGGACGTAATTATTTACATCATTGTTCACCCTGTTATTTCTGTTTATTTTATTTATCATTACCGTGGAATATTGCTCGGGTTCATTTCTCGAAACACGCACACCCCGGGCCATAGTAAGAGATATCGTGATTGTGCCAAGAGAAATGTCACAGCATTGAAAAATACCACTGACAACACGCGGTGTTTCAACAAAAAGTTGACAAAATTCTTGGCCAATTTTCACGATGTTCGGTATCTGTATTACAGTAAATCATAACTTTAGCTTGATTGAATTGCGAAAAATTGTATTCGAGCTAGGAATCAAATTTCCCGACATTGTCAACCTGAAACGTTCGAATGCAATCGTCATTTCATGATCCCAGAAACTTCATATTTATTCCACATCAGATATCTAATATTTACCGTACAGTGTCTGGTTTCGATGATGCAAACAGCACTTACTTTACCAAACTCATGTAGCTCGTCGTGTCGATGAACATTCAGGCCACATAGGTCAAAGGCTTGGAACCATTTTATACCCAATCTTCTTTCGTGGATTCCGTATCCTTTAAGATTTGATTGACCATGAAAGTGGAGCGATCAGAACCGTCAAGACCACCAGTGGTGGTTACCTGTCGTGGTTCATCGAGTTTGAATAAAGTACTGTTCAACTTTACCTTTCATCGTGCTGTACGAGTGGATCTCTCTTCCAGAATTACTTGAATAAAAGCACGAAGAATTCAAAAGAGCCCCATGGGACGGGTTTAACGACGAGAGGGTTGTTTATCGGGAAATGGAAAAACGTTACTGCTATACTGAAAGGCGAACCCCTCTTGGAGCCAGCTCGGTGCACGAGTCACACAACCGAGGTGAACAATTTCTGAACAAAATTTTACTCTGCCTTACTATAATTTACTTCGGTTGGTTTTACTGCAACCGAGATTTGGTGGAGCAGATTATCAAAAAACTTTTGCAAATATCGTTACTGAATTTTAAGAAATTTTATACATTCATTATAAGCCTTAAGTTCAGAAGAGTTTCCATATTAGAACTGCGTGGCCAAATGAAGTCTTATTTTTTATTGTTGCATCATTAGATCCTCTGCTACTTCTATTAAATAGATTTCATAATATCAACGCGTATTGTGTGCCGAAAGGAGGAATACGGTATTCACAGAATGGAAGGACCACTTTGTCAGGTGGAAATATCTTCCAAGAATTCATAACAAATAACTCAACTCCTCGATAATTTCATCGTCTTATACCCGTCGCAAAACGTTGCCTCTGCGCAGAATTTCAGCCGCCGTCGTTGCAGCGGCAAGGAGGAAAGCTGGTTTATTGGATGCTTCAAAAACGACGAAGGGATGAGATAATCAGATTTTATCCAACGTCTGCTAGGTAAAGAAGCTGCTTCTTGTTCACTTTTTACTCACAAGGATGTAAAGTACAATCAGGAGCAAGCTCGAGAAGCTCACAGTATGCAAGGTTTTTTTAAAAAAGCTGTCGTTAAATCTCCTGACGAGTGATACGGTTTCCGACCACAAAAAAATGATGAATCAGTTTACATTCAAGTGTGGCGATTGAATACGATAAGAAAAATTGAGATTGAAATGATGCACATGATCAACAGGTACATTATTACAATCTTCTAGATCCTTTAACGGTTTTATTACGATCTTTGATATAGTGTTTTTATCGTCTCTTTACTAGAAAGTTCTATCATCCCAGTCGTAGTGGAGAGATCCTACGACCTGGTATCGCGTCACCCGGTACATTCGAACCCAACGTGCAGTCTATAGTGAACCGTGTACCCTCGGCCGATGCACGTGGAGTTAGGGGAGTTTTGGAGGTACGTGGTGTAAGTGTGTATATGGAATGGAATACACGAGTCCACGTAGATACACCAGCCTACGTTGATGGGTGCACACGTATGCTGACTGATCGATGGAAATAAATTGTTGTCTTTTCGAGGCTCTTAAGGTGATTTACCGCTCCAGCATGCCACCATTTCCCACGTATCTCGAAGCGTCAGGTGTATAAGGACCTTATTTTAACATGAATGTACGATTTATTCTGAAGCTTTTACAACGTCCGAGTTGTTTTAATTCGTATCGAAAATTCTAGGCTATTAACGAACTCCGGAGTTTTCATCGCTGACGTATTGATCCATCACTATTCTCGTGAATCTTTTAGGAATCATGGATTCACGAAGAGTGAATTTAGAAACCTAATCTGCAAAAATTAGTTTTAACTAGTTACGATCATATGGCTGACACTGTACCTGTTTTCACCTTGTTTCTTAGAATAACGATATAACCGTCACTGTTCCCACGCATGACAAACGTCAAAGACAGGGTGTTGTACTTGGAAGTTTTCACAATAAAATTTCAGGATCTGCCCACACTATACATGCAGGGATTGAGTTTGCAAGTCTTACCATCTGACATCCGGCTCGGCTACAATCGATGCGGATTCTTCCCCTGAATGTGATTCGAGAAAAGAGACTTGAACGATACATGCTATTTCTTGGGTTGTTTCAGATTTACTGCTTCCATGAATACACATATGCACGTATAGTCGAGGTACAGACAGCTGTACATCCGAAATGTATTACATGAACACTGTTTCATAGGACAGAAGCACACCACTATCAAAAATCAGGTGGATACCGTTCGTCAAGATCGAATGAGGATTCCCATATTTTCACTAGAAGCAATCGTTGGAAGTTCGAAATATCTAACGAGCATCGAACCTCGCTATGTATTTAATGTATTTGTACTTTTGGATTTCTCATGAAAGTTAGTAAAGTGGATAGCGAGTCTCTCAGAATGTGTCGGTGATAAGGTAACATGTGATTCGATCACATCTTGTTTCATTTGTGACATTTTGTTAGCAATCATTGAACAAATGCATTATATCATTATAATTGTTCTTCCGAGTACGTAAGATTTCGTAAACCCAATTGTCAGGGGCATACCGAATGTTGCGAATGATCATCTTCGTCATCGCAATCATCAATTCGCGTAAAATGGTTGCTCGAATACCTTGCAAGGAGTAATCAGGAGCTAAATTACAAGCGAGAAGTAAAGCTGACGATTACAAAAGCCCGGTTAAATTATTCGAATAAAACAAGAGGGGAATTTGTTAAGCCATTACAAAGGGCTTGGAAAAAAGTAGTGAAAATGGAAAGCGACGTAGACTGTAGAGGTACACGAAGCCCGCGTGACCTAAGAAGTTGAAAAAAAAACATCACCCTCAGGCGCGAAGAAGGAACTGTACGGTACACGGGGTGAAAAGAAACCCGCGGTATAACAAAGGTGAAGACCAAAGGTGGAACACGAAGACGGTTTAGTACAAAGGGCCAGGAGCAAAACAATCCTCGCATTACGAAGTCGCATCCTCTGAAACGAGTTTCAATGCGTTCCGGAACCTGCGAACTCGAACGAATGCCGTCGCGTATTTCACCCATGGTTGATACACCCAGCCCAACGCGAAGAAGAGAGAGCTCACACGTCTCTCACAGACCAGAGCCATAACCTGACCCAACTTAACTCAACTTGTCCAAAGACAAGCGCGACGGGGAAGGTCGCCCTCCGCGATTTTGCACCGTAGTCAACGCACGCATGTGTCTGTATACACCCAAGAACCGGAGGGAGTAAATAACAAAAAGCAGCACCAGGGACCGACGAAGACGGACGGAAGAGGACGAAGACGGAGGAAGAGGCAAGGACCCGTACACAATGCGTGGTACTGACTGCGTCCACGGACGCACACGCACACAATTCGAAGCATCCATGCATGTACCCTGCACGTTTACCGCAAAATCTGCCCCCTCCCATCCTCCTCCCATGTACCGACTGATGCACGCGAAATAACACTAACACACGTTCTATACGCTCGCTATGCAATCTTCGACACATAGAGACGTCGCGAGAGCGGCGAAAGGAGTGGGGCAAAATGGGGGGCGGGGGGGAGGGGGAGGCCTAGCGCTGAACCGATTCGTGGCTTTAGGCTGAGCCGCTATTTGAGGTGGGGATTGGCGAGGGTTAACCCAGGGGGCCCCCCGGGACTTAAGGGGGTTCAGGGGGTTCAGGGGAGGCAATTGCGGCTCCCGTCCTCGCCTACGTGGGATCCATGCCCTTCCCAGGCGAAGAGAATTTCGGGTAGGTCGGGATTTTTTCCCCTCCTTAATTTCACCCACCTTCTCTATCTTCCGGTGCGAAGACTCGCGAATAGCATGCTATGTACTGACTTGAGACTTACCGAGAGTACACGTGGCGGCTTTGAACATAGGTGAGATTGTCAGCCATATTTATTATTACTTGAAATGTTCTGTTTATGAACTTGATTTTATCGAGAAAATTCGGTTTGACTGATTTCGAGGAATTGCCAAACTCGGAAACTCGGATTTCGATGCGAGTCGAGAAGTTCAACTTTTTTAAATTCACGCCGTGAAGTCCAACCGATTTGAAAACTGGTGACGATGATGGTTCTACTTTACATCGAAATTTTGCGGTTGGTACAACGTTGTTCATTAAGAATTTCATTCAATTCTCATACCTAGAGCATCTCACTTTGTTGCAGAAGAAGTTTCCGCATCACGATACGAGAAAAGTACGATGGAGAACTTTGGTGTGTGTAAATGAATGAGCAAGTATCAATTAAAGAGTAAGACAACGGTCGACCAAAGCGATTTGTTCTCTCATACGTAGTTGGACGAATAACAATAAGTATCAAAGGGGCACTGCCACTTTATCAGCATAAAAAATTAGCAATTTATAGCGTTGTGTTTGTAATGCTCGCATTTTTTTCTCTTTTTCTTTTTACAGCTAAATTAAGGATACTTGAATTGTATGCGTAACGCCGCGAATGAGCGTATATAAAAGATAAATTATCCTGTATCGTTTCATGAGAAAGAATTGATGCAAGACATTTTTCCCGCATTGAAATGATTAGTTCTCCAGTCAATTGCCGGATGATGAAATTTTTTCCAGTCTTTACAATTTAATTTTAACAAATCTTACGATTGGTAAAATGTACTTTTTATTAATTTAACACTATGAAGTTAGATCTTTCATGATGAACTTTTCAATTCTTTGCACTCTCAATTTCGTCTTTGACTCATGAATTCGTTATGATTACTTAATTCAGTGCGGTCTGATCTTCATCCCATTTTCGAGTTTCTCTGTATAGTAGACAATTTCTCAATTCAATTTATCATTATTAATGACTTGAACTCTTTTCCGGTTGGTCAAATCTCTGGGATTCAGTTCGTCTGTGGTAAAACATAACCAACTCATCAAAATTGAGACTGTTATTCACGTTTTCTATATTTTTCACAGCCCATGAAGTTGAATTGACGATGAGCTCAGAATTTTGACCAGTCGGTTGGGTTAAATTTTACGGTAAAAGTATCATTCCCCATTGAATCACTCCAACACAGAGTTTATTCAAGTCGATTTCAAACTCTTCAAATTCTACCGTAGAATCAAGCCTCATACGACTGCAGAAGTTGATTTGGCGGTAAAATTGAGAGTAATATAAAGCCATACACACTCTTACAACCATCGCCATTTTTCAACGGGTTGCAGCGGTAGTAAGCCAGTTAAAGCAAAAAGTCTGAAATATGGGGGGAGTAATGCGAGTATAAAAATGAAGGAACGAAAGAAGGATAAAAATAAGAACGTTGCCACGTACACGCCAGCGCCCCCCTGGTCCCTCGACGCCCTTCCTAGGGAGAGGCCCCACTTCCTTCGACATACTCGTCCCGGTCATTCTCCCATTGAATTTCTCCTCTTTCGGCGAGTGCCAACCCAACTTGGCCCCCACCATCGATCTCGTCCCCCCCTTCCCCCACTCCGACGATGGGCCCCTCTTCTGGGCCCTACGGTGCGAGCCGGGAGTTCGTTGACCCTGGCCTTCGGGCCGCTAACGAATGCGAGCGCGGACGCGGCTCTCGCGCGTTGCCGAACCCAGCCGGGAACCCGAACCTGCCCTAATGCGATTTTGCCGAGCGAGGCGCGTCGTTCCCCGTGGCTTGGCGAGGGGCGGGGGTCGGGGGGCGGAAGAATGCCGCCGCTTAAAAATACCTTACCAAGAACGCCCCGCGCGGAACGAGAACCGACGGGATCCATCTTAAAGAACTCCATTTTCAACCGCCATCGTTCGCTTTTAAGATTAGTCAGGGCACGGAAGCTCTCGCCACAGCATGCTGACAAATCAAAGCGGATTGTTCTTGGATCTCTCTTTCATTCCTCACAGCATTCGCAATAATGCGAGAAATTCTGCACGTGAACGGTCCCACGCACGGAACGGAGCTTAATAGTTCACCAGACGTTCATGGTTGCGTATCTCAATTACACAGGACTTTTTTCGATTGATGTATTCTTAGATTTATTTGTTCTCAAATTGAACGACAGTTGGCGAAAATTGTTGTACGAGATAGAAACGAAGATGGTTAGAGAGGTATATAAGTACGAGGAATCTGTATTTAATGACCTCGGAATTGCTGCAGTATTTTTCGAACAAGTATCTTCGTACAGTAGGTACCGTCGAATGGACAAGTGCAGCAAATCGTTGCATGCTGTGCATGCGGCACAGCTGCGCGAGTGTGATTGGTAATGAGCCTGTTGAAAGCAGGTCATTGCTCCGTATTTTCGTGTCCTTGCAACGATCTGCATCAACGTCCAACGGCACTGGTTTTTCATTTTCCTTTTTATACCTCTCGACGAATCTCGAAGAATCGACGAAGATTCAGAGTTTAAAAAACGATTAAAAAATTACCCATTATTTCAGTTTAGATTGCAACTACACGCAGACAATTGTGTCTCCAAATGTGCAGTTTGAATTTTCTAATCAAAACTGATGTTTCAAAGTTCGTTTCACTGCAATCATTCCATCATCATCATTTCCCACTCAGGTCGTCCAAAAATAGCTATAGCTAATAGCTATTCCGGCTCGTGGTCTGAAGGTCCACGTGTACGTGATCAAAGTACTATCAAAAGGAGGCAAAAAACCATAATTGAATTGCGTCAAGTTGGAGTGAATGAAAGCTCGCATTACCGACGATGATGCAGCAAGTACCAAGCCCGTTTCAGTGGGGAAGGTTGAGGAGTTTACAGTTTATCCTTGAAACTGAGAAAATGATCATTTCATCCATTCCAATTCAGAACCAAATCATCAATCCTGAGAGTCTAAAACGCTCTTTCGATCGTTAATTCACCTGCCTTCCGCCCAACTATGAATTCCCTGACTAGCTGGAAAGCGTACGGTTACTACTCATGAACCAAAAATTTATCAGATAGAGTTACGTCGCAGAAGTAACTGCCGCACGGTGCACTGCTACTTCGTGAGTATGCGGTACATGTAACCCTGCCATGGTAGGTGTTGTCCTTTTTTCCACTCCTCCTCTCTTCCCTTCTCTGCTCTTCTCTTCATCCGATTTTCCCCCCACCATTTTTTTTTCCTTTTTTCATTTATTGCATCGGCGTTGGAGCAGGCGGCGTCTCTTTGTCCCTTGAGTTGGTACGTCGGTTCGTGGGCTGCCGGGCCTCCGGCTGGTCGGGATACTTTCAAGGTACTGATTCTGCAGCAACTGCAATGATCCCTTCAGTCTGTTAACCCGCCAACTTCGGTACAGTCCGGCCGAAAAACGCCGATGAATACCGTCAACCAATGCTCCACATAGGTACCAATGGGACGTGCATCCATGACTCCATGGCAGTACTTATTCCATGGGTTTCATCGACAATTGAGCTCTCGATCACGGAGTGCAGGAGGCGACAGATTCGTTGGTCGATCGCTGCTCCGTGGACACATTATGGCTTGGTTAATAAACTTTCACGTGGTCTACCGAGCTTTACTTGAACGGTTTTTCATCGCTAACAAGCAACACGTGCTGTTGTTGTTGATCCTGTGACATTCATTGACTGCGCTTCGCTGTTTTCACTATGTACGACATGCGTCTATGTGCACGTACCTTTCTATATGTACGTGCATAACACCGGCGCATTCAACACATCGTGTTCAGGCTTGGCTCTCCGCCAATCGGTTCACCGTAACGCGTTTATTCAACGGTCAAAGTCGCACCCGCGTGCCACAAGCATAATAACTGCCGTATTCGATGGGAAAGACGGATAGTTTCAACGCTTATTCCGGCCAAAAATCAGTTGCACAACCTCGCGCGGTATCGCATCTGAAACATTCTTCCGTTATATTTATATGCTTCTTCGTATTCAATTTCATGCAGAAGCGTGAGAACAGGGTGATACTAATTGCGGAGAAGAAATTGGCACGCGGATTCTAATCACGTGGATGTGCATCGTAATTCTTATGACGGCCATGTAGTTCCGTTGCTTCGACGCCTGATGTACCATTGTCTGGTCCCCTGTTTCCTCATAATTGATGAAAAAAAGCAATTTCCAACCTCAACAATCCAGCAACGCAGGGTCGAAGCTTTGTTCCTGTAGTGTGAGGCATTCGTTACTTCAAAACCTTGGTTGTTTCATCGGTAATAGTTGAAAATCCTGGTTATTCTCAAATCTTATGAGAGCTAGTAGGCCTAATGGTTACAGAGCAAAACGTATTTCGCAGGGAATGTTAAAATTTGTTTTCTATTGGATGTTGATCAAGGATAGCCAAACCTTAAATCTTGGGTACCATCGGATGACTTCTGATGAAAGCAGATCAGTGATTATTATTAACGACCAGAAGAATCACAGATCGTGTAACCGTCGGGTCAAAAATGCAAAGGGATGAGAAAATTCTTCTTCCGCATGAGCCAGACTCGCTACGAGTGCGCATATTAATATATTGAAATTCAGCAGCAGCGTAGAACCATGCGTTACAGAAAAGCCTGTTAAATTCCGGCTTAATTTGGCGCGAAATGCGTGTTTATTTTTCCTCATAAAAATTAATGGGAGAAATAATCATAAGAGTCGGTGACCATGACGATGCAGCTGTCCTCTCCCTCACCCGCCGCCTCCTTCTTTGGCCACTCATTGCCAACCCCACCATAGGCACCATCGCCATCACAACCATCAGATCGCCAATTTACTACTAGCGAACGATAGGAGATCCCAGGTTACAGCGAGGCGCAAAAGACGCGCACGCCCGCCTCACAGCGACTAATTTTAAACAATTTATTCCCCAAGCTCGGTTATATTAATTTATACCTGTACCACAATGGCTACCTGCATTCAACACTCGTGCGAAGACTGGGTAACGAAACGCCCTGGTTACCACCGGAACTGCAATATCGGTGCCGTAGCTCGGGTGCCTTGGTGCGTTTTGCATGGCAGGCTCTCATTAGCGTTGTTTTACTCTAACGAAACGCGTTTTACGACCAAGATGCTGCGCACCGTAAAGATGAAGCAATTCCCAGTGACTTTTGGGCCGGGTTCGCTGCAGGTGTGAATGAATTGGAAATTGAATTCGAAAATCTGGGTGTTGGTTCCTACCGGTACAGTAGTATATGCGCTACTGGCGGTCAGGCAGGGAAATTCTCGTCGATGGAATAAGTTAATTACGAGTACAGTTTCACCGCGAATAATCGGACTTACGGCCGTAATACAACTGCGGTAGATAAATCAAAGGATATATACCCTCTCACACCACGCCGCTGGTAAACTGGCCCGGCATAGTAGCTAAAGCCCAAGGAACATGATCGTAAACCTTTTACTTTAACTCACTGCATACTCGGCTTCATTTCCGAGCCCCGCGTTCCTTTCCTCACTTGACTTTCACGTTAACCCCTTACAAACCGCCACGGTTATGGAATTAACGATAAATGAAAAACATTTCATGGTCAATTGATGCTCGGCTCTCTTTTATGTCATTACGACACTCCGAACGTGACCTGGATACATGCATTGTTTACTCTTTCCCTCGTACACGGGCACTTGGAGTTGACTTGATAAAAATTTTCAAAATTTCGTAGAACATCCTGACGTGTCCTATACAGAAGGGTTCTTTAATCGTGAAGTTTGCTTTTCGACGTGTTCGTATAAGAACGCGATGGAATGAAACCCGGGCTTAAAGATCGTTGGGATCAATTCAAACGTTCTAGAATCTAGGCTGAATCGACCGATAAAATGATCTATTTTACCACACGACCGCGAACGTGGAAGATCGAAGAAGACATTCGCGGTTGGAATTGATCCGAACGATTTGCCGTACATCGGAAATCGGTATTAAGGTACGTATCTTTATTGTAATAAGATGAAATCCCGGCTTTCCTCAAAGCAGGTATAACATAAAGATGTACGAGTGCTCGACATAAGTGGAGAACCCCGCGCGGGAACGGAAGAGTCGTTTTAAGGTTAGGTTATACCATCTACGGCTAGCCTTGGTTTCCTGCGTTCGAGTCGGGGCCGCGGCGCGGCGTCGGCCGCATCAACTTGCGCTCGACGGATGTGTACGCGTTTCGGGACGATCCTCGTCGTATTCGTGCGTTTGCCCGCCGGCAAAGCGAACGAACGAACGAACGAGCGAACGAGCGAGCGAGCGAATCGCCGAGCCGCCGGTTCGAGGAGCGAGTGAGCTAGCGAGTATTTTAGCTGGCCTTGACGCAGCGGAGGGCGATGCACCTCTGGCGAACACTCGCAGACTCGGAGGGTCACAAACGAACGCACACAGAAGAAGAGCTAAGGCCCGGTCCTACCCGCCAACACTGACCTCACCCAACTACCACTCCGTACACTGCCAGCCAAAAGTCCGCAAAGAATTCACCGCAAGACTCTCTTCGTGCCGTACGTACTTACATTGACAGGGTGTCCAGTCGACGTGGAAATTCTGGAATCGTGGGTTTTGACACCCTATGGAAAAAAGCCCGGAAACCTCATGGAAATTCATGTCGTGTCTGGAATTTTGGAAACTTGAGTCTAGGTTGATAAAAATTTTGCCAAATCTTAAAAGTTGTCGGTCAAACTCTGATTTACTGGAAACATTTTTACGATCCCGCTTTTATTTATCTCGAGGCTACCAAAATTAACTATTCTTGTTCATGTTTCTGTTGTATTTTCATTTATCGTGTACTTAAGGTTAAACTGGAAAAATCGTAAACTTGATGTGCAAAATTCGGAATTCTCGTGGAATTACGTTTTGACAAACAACTGGACACCCTGGTTCAGAGAAAAAAAGTCATTGAATCAACTAAATCTGTGGACACGGGCGGCGAAGTATATATATTTATTTTCCTCAATTCAAGATTTATCGGTCTAAAAAAACGTTTAGTTGATTTCAACTAAGCTTCGTTGGACCAACAGATATTGAACACAAGTATTTTGTTTGGTAGTTCTAGTGTTGAGTAAGTACATTGTGTTCGTTGCATTTAATTTAATCAAACGAATATCACTTGATTCAAATAATCCTTTCCCTCCGTTCGCATAAAATTCAGCTTAAGTTTTCCTCTCAAAAAAAAAAAAAAATCTTGTGACTGATTAAAAAAAAAAAAACAATTCACATTTGAAATTCAGGCAATTGAAATTCTGTGAATCTTGGACAATATCATCGGCACTTCGGTAAATTATTTTTAGTTATCTTCTGAAATTTAGCACAAATATTGTCAATTCAACCCAAGCTTTGCAAATTCAAAAGAGTGTTGAAAGGTTCTATTGCTTTGAAACGGCTTCGTGTTATGTTAGATACGAGGTAGATTTTCAGTCGAGAGATTCGCGATCTTCGCTTGATAAATAGTAAAGAGGAGTAACATAGTGACCGTTATGATGGGTTCAGTAGTGGTTATATTCCCTCATGAAGTCAATAATCCTCGAGTTGAACGATCGAATTCCATCCGAAGCGTGAGTCTGTGCCGGTTCGTCAGCGCTGCTACGACGAGCCTAAGGACGTGTTTACCGGGATCGAGTGTCTGCACGCGTTATCCACACATGCATATCGTATAATGGTTTGCAAAATGCGGGTGTATATTTGCCGGTACAAGTCGTAAAGAGACAACGGTGATCATCCGCTCGTCGGGTGTAACAGGTACCCACCATGAACTTGATGCGCGTGGCTCGACATTCCCCCCGCAAAGATGCTGATAATATTGTATCACGTTGTGCCCTATTCGCGCAAGATCCCGTTGCACCATACGTGGGTTAATACAGGTTTGCAAGGATATGCCTGTTCGCCATATCCCTTCCCTCCCCCGCCGATCAACACCACTTCAACACCTTCGTTGGACTAGCAATGGCAAGAATAAGACTCGACAGCTGAGTTGCGTAACGCCAAAACTAACGATGAGAGACTTTTTCTTGGTATCCAAGGTCAGTGAACTAAAAATATCCATAGATCGTTCTGCCTTCATCGGTTATCATCGTGTTGTGATTCTCAGGATGGCATCCACCAATGGACTGAAACGTCAACATCTACGGACGTTACTTATTCACTGACCTTGGGTACCAGGGAGAAGTATCTCATGCGAATCAACGTGACCTTTTGCTTTTCTCTGTAGAGGGACACTCTAAAGGATGCCAAATTTAGCACCGTTTGACAGTGTCGATCGCCAAATGGAAATCGGTGAGTGATGGTGTCACGCAAAAAGTTGTGAACAGTGTACTCGAGCGCAGTGTGTAGGGCTGGGTATGTTGTGGATCAAGAACTGCAAGGTTGAGCAGGTGGTTCAGACGACCCGCGCAATTAGCCAATGCCCGCATCCAAACTGAACGATCGGCCTGAAAGATCGCTAGAAAAAATGTTCCTGACTGCCGATAATGCGACAGGTGCACATCCTTGATGCAGTTGGGCCAGTGTGCAGTTGGGCTTCGACGTTTTCCCTTCACAGCTTGAAAAGTACGTGCAAGGAAGGAGAGTCCAGGAATGGAAAATCTGAAATGACCTCTTCCGGTGAAGCTCATTGTAGTTTTCGATTTTGAAGTATACTTAACATTTACATCTTTTGAAGTTAAACCAGACTGCGCGGTAGAAGGTGAAGTGGATAAATGAGCTGTCTGCAAAGCGTGGAATATAAATTTTCCCATAACTGGTACTGTCTTCAAGATATTCCTAATGAATTAATCACACTGCCGTCAATTACTTGGCGAGTCTTCCTGGTCTTTCGAAATTAGATACGCTTGTAACGGCGAGCGGTATACTATACTTTTACCCACTTGCCGGTAGTTTCAGAACTGCATACCTGGTTAGGTACCATTTTCATAAAACACCTGTCTCACGGCAAAGCGGAATTTGCGCCGCCATGTTGGTTCCTTATTCTCCTTTTGTGGCAGAGCTGAGAGGAGCTCGCCTTTTGTTTTTGCCGACAGCCAACCAGTTCGGTCGGTGGCTATGCTTCGAAAAAAGTATACGACAGAGTTTCAACTCGCTCCTCCACGATCCGGTCTTCGATCGCGTTCGACGGTTTCGACCTTTCCGACATTATCTCAGGCTATCTTCAGTCCAGCTGTACGCAAAATTCAGCAAATTTCACGTCCTCTCTTTAAGGTTGCATGGATTTCAAATGCGTTGTGTAGTCACTCTGCAGTAATCGTAGTTGCATAAGATGGTGAACGAGAATCAAAAAAGAAGCATCTTAGAACCTCGGAACCAATGGTCTTGAACCTTGGTCTCTGAGAACGATCCGAGTAATGAGGACCTGGTTTTTTTTCTTTTCTTTTTTTTTTCTTTTCTCACCCTGAACTGAATTGTCAGTAATATGAAGTTTTCGATACCGCGTCAAGTTTGAATACCGTGAAAATTTACCTTTTGAAACCACTCTCATAAGCGATTGTAAGAGAATACTTGGAACGGCGCAATTAGCATTCCGTTAATTCTTGAATGTTCGTCTCTATTCTACTCGACCAAACGAGTGGACATTATCTGCGGTAGGCGGATATAATATAATAATAATAATGACATATAACAATAACAACAACAATAATAATAATAATAATAACAATAATAGTGGCTCTCGGAATTACCCGTCAGGAAGAGAACTTTTCTCGCGGCTTACAAGTAATGCCAGTCCGTTCTTTCCGATAACGCGATCGAGGTTTGTGAATGCGGTTAACATATATTAAGAATCCCCGTAGTTGGCACATGTGGTCCAGCGTACACGCATCCTGCCCAGCTTCTAGTATACCACCATCAACGTTAATTGTCTCCAATTAAAAATTGTCCGTTTGAACCGCTGAGCTCTCTCGGGCTACCTTATCGCAAAACCACATCTCTCGAGATTAGGTAAGCGACTTTCAAAGAGGCCATTTACCCTCCACCGAATCTCTGATCCAGCTCTACTTAAACAACATCAACGTATTTTGTTATCGTTCACTCTTCATCAATTCGAAAGGAGAAATGAATTTTTTTTTTAATGTATAGCACGAGACAGGGAATAAAAATAGTGTGAAATGAAACTATAGGGAATTTTCAGAAATCCGCCTAGGAATCTATTTTTATTTTATTTTATTTTATTTATTTATTCTTTTTTTTTTCATACGAAAAACTGAGATGTTCGTTTTTGAGGACTCGAGCACCAGTGACGACTTGAAACAAAAGAAAAAGGAATCAAAATCGGTTATCGTAACGGTGCTGAGGCAGTTCACAAAATTGCGTCTTCAAAGCGGCAAAGTGATGAAGAAGAATTGATAGAGCAATTGATATTGCAGTGATTCGAATGGTATTTTTTTTTTTTTTTTTTTTTTGTAGAGTAGCTCAGTTCGAAGCTGATTCTCCGTCGGAAAAAAGTTCGAACGGTATTAAAACCACGGCCGAGCTGTATTCGTTTTAAACTAACAATAAGAACGATGCTGTTTAAGTTGTGGTTTCGTCTGTAGCGTATTTTCTCCGCTGTTATCTAAAAAATCCTGCCGCGTTTCATTGGCGTATCTAAGTCTGACCAACCAATCGTTAGACGCGTCCACTTTGCGATGGTTCTTATTTGTTCCGAACGATAAATCATTCGGTACATGAGTAATTGAATTATTTCCATCATTGATAAAATTGATTTCTAATCTCGTGATAATACGACTATGGGCACAACAGAACGTTGGATGTGGTAAAAATTTATGTTTGGAAAATTATTTCAGGAAGCGAAAGGTCAGCGGATTCGAGATGAAAAAAAAAAAATAAAAATTAATACGTTTTACCGTCGAATCATGATTGTATTCTTCGAATTATCGAAGCGATGATCATTTTTCAGCGTAAAATATAGATCGTCCTTCGCAAGTCAGCGACAAAAACTTGACCGTCCAGTTTCAGTTTTTCTTGCAAGTTCTACGTGCTTATCTCTCGGTGTACATTCAACAATCTTGAAAGTTTGACAGTTTTGTAAAAGTTTCAAGTTTGGAACCCAGGGTGATAAATCATCGGAGATCCATCCTTTCGGTGAAACTATTACTCATGCGCAAACCTATTAGCCGATCCGATTTCATGGTTCGAAGATGACAAAACTTCTCCTGTAAAAGTTTGCGAATATTAATTCTAGCGAAAGACTAGAATTCACGGTTATAAATTGTTTTCCCCGCTGTTACGAAATTAATCTGATTGATCGACGGTCGTAACTTTTCATCATTCACAATATCTTAAACGCAAATGCTCAAAGGTTGTTCACAATTTTTTCAAACACTTGTTTTGAGAATAACGCAGTCTGGCAGCTCTCTGACACTTCCACAAATCGTTTGAACGCGGGCTAACCCGAAAGTTCTGAGACTTCTGGTCTTTTTTTTTTGTTTTTTTGCAAAAGTGTTCCCAGATGTCCAAGTATTGAGGAATTATTATTTATTAATTTTTTCTTTTTGAAATCGGATAACAAGCTATTCTAATTTTCGCGTGAAATTTTGATAAATTTAATGGTTTTCCGAAGAAATTTAATTTCCTGACGGAAAGTTGATAAAGTTTTTCGATGGAAAATTAATCTAGGGCGTTGAAAATTGGAAAAAAAGAACTCGCCCTTTCATTCAAAGCGCTTTTGATACAAGGGTAAGTTTTTTTCTTTGAATTCTTTTTCCTTTCGTTTCTGATAGAAGAGCATGATTTTCTTTTTTACAATTTTCTACTCAACGTTGCCAGTTTCCTGACGTTTTTCATTGCCCTAGATTAATTTTTTCATTCAAAAACTCGTGAACTCTCCGTCAGGAGTAGATTTGTTTTCAAAATTTGGCGCGCAAATTAGAATAGCTCGTTATCCAATTTCAAAATAAAAAAGTATTCTCGATATTTAAACCTCACGGAACACTTTGGTACCAAAAAAAAAAGATCTTTCTTTGGCTTCTTGGTAATTAAACACGTACGCAAACACTCGCGTAGGACGCAGTGAAACGCTAATATCGTTATCGTGTCTTAACCCACAAGCACATCCCGTTAGATAAATATTTCTCAATACCCAGCGCAGAATCGGAATAATTTCTTCGTCGTTTCAGATGGGCGTGTTGATAAACAGAATGAAAAGATTTTTTATCGACAGCTGAGTTTGTATTTTTTCATTTTCTTGGCTGATTTTTTTTTTTTTTTTTTCACTACTTTCCATTCGTCATCGAACAAATTTGAAATGAATTTTCACGATTTTTCGAACTATGATTCCTGGTGCCCAAAATGTTCCAACGATTAAGATTTATTTTCAAAATTATTATACAACATATTATATATATTCTTTACCGTTTGTCTTCAAACAAATTCGAAATGAATTTTCGTAACCATTCCAACTCCGATTCCTCGTGCCCCGAAAATATTTCGAGTCAGAAAAAAAGAAAAAAAAAAGAAAAAAAAACACGGATCGCAAAGATTGCAGGTACGGAAAATCAATCCGATCAACATCATTTCAAGGTCGAAGCTTACTTAAAACACATTTTTTCACGAAACACGCCGGTTAACCAAAGTTCCAAAACATCTGCGAGAGTGAATTTGACGGAGAAAAATCTGCCGGATATTGTTGAAAATGTTATTCCGAAGAGCGAATACGAGGGGCGATTTGATTCATCGATGCAAGCGTGAAACTGGCGTGATCGGTGTGACCGAAGGTCGAATTTACAGCGAAGTTAAAAGACGAGGAAGGCCAGAAGTGGGCTAACCAAACCTGGGGAAAAAAACGCATTCGGCAGACTTTGTCTGACCTCGAATTGCGCCGGTATCGAGGTCACGGCTTATTTTTATTAGTAATTTTTTGTCTTGTTTTACCCCTTCGTGACTCCGACTTCCTGCAGTTGTTAGCCGGTGAAGTCGAAGCCGCAGAGAATCGAGTCTCCTTTATCGCCGGGCGATATTATTATACGCGTGTACACCTCGAGAAACGATTACAGCAAACCGAAGTCGATATATCCGTTTGATTCATTGATCGGAGTACATTTATTTATTGCATCTAGGTACGCGCCGATCAGATTATACTTATACGCGAGCCTATAGGCGCAGAGATTAGATCGTTAGCTGAGCGTAATTCTATGCAACGTTGAAGGTTAGGATCAACCTTCGAACGACACACGCAAGCATCGATTGCTTCATATGAATTATCGAAATTGTGGAAAATCAATTCGTCGAACCTCTCGAATCGCTTTCGAAATCGGCAACTAAGAATGACAAAAAATAATGCATTTTTTCTTCGATCAATCGAATATAATAGAATATTTTTCAAACTCCGTTACATCGACCGACTCCATTATTTTCTCTCAATCCCATGAACGACGCGATGCGATAACAATTTACGTGATTAAATTATCAATTATTATCATTGTCTTACTTAATGATAGACTTGTTTGATTTAATAAGTGAAAGATGAATGAATATTTTCAATGAAACTATAAATTATCAAAGAATACTTTTCCGCTATTGAGATTACGTAATGAAATTTACGAAGTTTTGGTTACAAATTCACCGTTCAAGAAAAAAATAAATAAAATTAAAATGCGAAACGATCGATTAATCGATTCATTTTTACCGATTCGATCGAGTCGTGTTCGATTTTTTATTTTTTTTTTCCTTTTGAACTCGATCGATCAACGCATCGATGATTTTTAGCTTATTGTTAGTGCAGGCCATCGCTGACGGTCAAACTTCGCGAATAGTTTTGAAATCGGTCAAAAAATTGATCTTCTGTCGACTGTCGAACGATTTTTAACGATCCTGCAAAATCATCATGACCATATTTTGCCTCTGGGATAATTTTTGGTACCTTTGATTCGTCCAGAATTACAATAAAACCGAAAAAAAATTTAAATGGTGGCAAAAATTTTTCCATCACGATTCCCGGCCTATGCGAAAATCTTGAGACCTCAGAATCCAGTTTAAAAAAGTCTTCCTTAATACAGTTGCGATGAATTAAAGTAAGAAATTTATGGGAAAATTGTCACGACATTACGAATCACCGGTTTTTTGTTCGTAGCATTAGAAAGTAGTTGAAAACATTAGATAACGGCATTATAATTTAGATTTCTAATTTCATTGAATATCTGTTTTTTTTTTGACAAAAATGCAAATGCACAGAAATCAGGCCATCTTTTTTTTTCCACCAGTTGTTTCTTTCCGATTCCTTGAAAATTTGTAGACAGCAATTTCGCAATAATATTCTCAAAGTTTACAGAATATGCCGAAAATATTTAGAATCACAAATTCTTCTTACGAATTTCGATCACGGAGTCATCAAGAAAATGATTATTGGAATTGTCACTTTGCAACGCGTGTCGTCTGGTAGAAAAGAAATCAAACCAATGCCTGACAATGTTTTTTCGCGTCTGGATAATAGAACCTGTATATAATTATTGTTTATGTTTAATTAATTTTCTGCGACACGAGTAATTTGAAACCCCAAGAATTACGATATGCCTCCATTTCTTGTTAATACAGTTTAGATATACCCGGTTGAAAATCCACCGAGATTTAAACTTACCGCGATGAATTTTCCTGTCCCTAAAGATTCATTGTTTTACCAGAGGCACGTAATACGTTCGTGGCAAACAGCGAAAACGTTTACCTTACGCTACCGGCTCTCCTGCGATTTATAAATGTAAACATATGCAAGGTGCAAACAATATATTACTTATGAAGGTATTCAATTCGTAGGAAAACATATTCGCACGTTTTACTCTCGAGCGATTAGCAACAAATCCGTAAAACAATTGCTGCAGGTATTAAATGCTTCGTTAATCTTCTTAGTTGATCGTAATTCATCCTCTAGAAAATAGAGGAAAAACAAGAATCAAATTTTTTGAAAGCGAGATCAAAGAATCGACCCTATTTTAAATATTGAAGAATTTCGTTAATCAAGTCGCACGATTTTTTCCAATGTAAATGTTGAAGGCTAAATTCACCTGTTAGGAAATTTATCGATCTCTTCGATTTATTCCCGTCTCATCAATCGAGATCCACGTTAAGACAAGTGAAACAATAATTATAAAATACGGGAATCATTCAGACGGTAGGAAAAAAACAGAAATTGAGAAGAATGAAAATATTTAACGAAGAAGTGTATAAATAAACAGGTAACGTATAAAGTGATCAAAAGATAAAAAAAACACACGCGTGCAGTGCGCGAGAAAAAATATTGCAATTACGATCGAGCTGAATATTTGTTAAACCGTTTGTTATCCGTTTCTTTTTAAACAAAAAAATTAAAAACCAGCTTGTACGATGGGGATAATTTATTGCAGCGAAATTTTGAGCGGATGAAAAGTGATTAAAAAGTTGGTAAAAATAAAAATTATTGAGAATCACATTATCCGGGGCTTAATTGTACTGTGTTTTAATTAATCCAAATTAGCGAACCAATCGGTTGAAATACGCCGACAAAGCGGTTCGTTGACCCTCGACTGATTCCACCAATTACACGGGGTGACGCACGATCGCAAACGAAACAAAATGTGCAATAAATAATGCAGATATACGCCCGTGTGCGTGCGTGTAGATCATGCATTGGTACAGCAGCTAAGCGAGAATGCATCGTATACGTGTTAGATATTATCCGACAAAGAAGAAAAATTGTTTTCTTCATTTTATAACGCATATCCTTTTCTTTTTTCTCAATTTTTTTTTCTTTTTTTTTCTTTTTTCTTTTTTCTCCCAACCTTATTTGTTCATTTTTCACATCATCTCCGCCAGACGAATTGAATTAACATCACTGCACAGCAGCTGATAATAACATATATTTAAGTAAAAATAAACAACGATCTGAAATACAATTTTCGTGAAAAACACGACACTTTTATTCACCTAGACTACTCAATAACAATTTATAATAATACACGCAAGCGGTAATGATTGTAAAATTTTAATCCACCAGATGTAAACGCATTTGTAATGCTGTCACAATTCCGTTAGCAAACTTTTTATACGATTCACGACGACTGTTATTTTTACAACCGTCTCGAGTTGAGAATGTCTTACAAATTAGAATTAGAAAATTGAAAACCGCTTCTGTAAATGGGAAATTTGTTTTTTTTTTTTTTTAATATCGTTCAAAATTATTGCGGCTTGAATATTTGAAAATCTTTAAAGTATGTCCAGAATTCGTATTCATATATATAATATCTGTAATCGGTATTTATAGAAAATTAAAAACCACTTCCGTACACAGAAATTTTTCCATTTAAAATTTTTTTTTTACATCGTTCTAAACTGCTGCGAGTTGAATATTTAAAAAGCTTTAAAATATATCGAGAAATCTAATGTAATAATCGTTCTATTTGCTTATGGTGAACATATTTTAATCCACTGATCGCAAATTTAATAATACGAAGTTAATATACCTATTCAATCGATTACAAGGAATTTATCATGACGTGTCCGAATAAAGTAAACGAGTCGAAGTTTTGTGTACACGGTGATAATAAATGAAACCCTACGTACGGGCGGTAAAAAGTGCATCGCGAGGAGTTTTGTAATTTTAGCCTCATTTTTCCGGATGTCATTTAGCCCGTTATCAGCTCACGGCAAACAAGCGATAGCGAATATTATCTGGGAGTTTCGTTATCGCCAAGTTGCGGTCTACGTTATATTTTTTCAGGCCACACCGGCAGGCAGGCAGGTACACATGCATTTTCGCAAGAGGCTGTTGCACCGAGGTGCATCGCAAAAATATGGTGCAACCCTGACGATAATACGACGTCGTATTTCTGTGTCAATACACAACGCTTATTGCAATTTACGCTCGTGCATTCAGATTCGTTTACTTATTTGTATGGATTCGCAAGACTTTACCAGACTTTAATGTTCGATGCGATCTTGGTGTTTTTTTTCTTTCTTATTTTTCCCCAAAGCTCGGTTATTTCAGAAAGTAAATTTAACTCGCGACGCGACGATCGTCCGTTTCGGTGCAAAATTTGCAGAAAAAAGAAAAGGGAGCGTCGTGAACCGGAGTTTCTTTCCGTATCTTGTTTTTTTTTTTTTGTTTCTCTTTTCACACAGACCGCGTCAAATTTCTCCGCTCGACTCGAATCACGTTTCAAGCATGATAACCGATTCCGCTGACTGTGGCCACCTTTAAATTGAAAATAATTGTGTTTTTCGGTAGAATTTTAATTCTTGTGTACAATCAAGTCGAACGGCCAGTTCAACGAAAGATTTGATAAATTCTTACTCGAAACCTTGCACGTATCATCACTTTTTGCCCTTGAGATTGTCCTCTAATCTCCAAACTCCGGCCAAAGTGACTTTCATCGAGTCGTCGCGTCAAAGTAACGTTTACTTCGTTAAAAATATCAAGAAGTTTCGATGAATCATTCAAAAATCTGAAAATAACAAACATCATGTTGGTTCAATTGAACCGAATGTTTTTTTTTTTTTTTTTCTTGAAACAATTGTTATTACACCGTCTGATGACGAGCTTGAAGTTGAGTCATCAAAATCACTCCAATACATGGACTGAATTTTAGAGGAGCATTAAAAAAAGGTACGAGTCCAGTAAAAAAAAATGTGTTAAAGTAACTAGAGAAATTCAGTAAAGCAGGTATCGTTAAAAAAAACTGTTTGAATATCGTTGAAATTACGAAAAACGAGGTACGCATAACAATTTTGCGCTATTGTCGATACTTTTATGATAATTGCAACCGGAACATCAATTTGTGAGGTTTACTCTATCTTCTTGTTAAATAAGGGTTTAACGTCAATTCATTGTTGCACAAGCGTTAAATTTTCGCAACAGTTGCAAGAAAATATACTAACAGTGATCGTAATGAGAAAGGATAGTAGACTAGATACTAGACTAGACTTTCTGGCAACAGCTATAAAACTAATTTTCATTTTCTACATGGAACTATATTTTTCGATTGTGGTAAAAAATGAAAATATAGCTAAGAACTGAGCCGTAACCTGAACTAAAAATTTCTCTCAGTGTAGCGTGGTTTACTCAACGAGTGGGTGTAAAAATGAGAAAACAACAAACAATCAGAATGACCAGGATCCCGAATGTAAAAATATCGAAAATCCAAAACGAACAAGGATCAAAGTGGTGAAATTTCACCAAGCCAAAAATTTCCAGAATCTTGGATCGTTCGGAATTTCTCATTTTCGCACTTTCGGAATATTTCGTGTTCAAAACTTTGATTGCTTTACTTCGAGTTTCGCCGCCAAAAAAATTCGGAATTAGGCGCCTTCGGAACTTTTAAAATTCGAAAAATCATCCCCGCCCGAAACCTCACGATCGATCGGATCGCGGATTCCGAAACCATTCGCACGCGCACCTCGACGAGTATAAATGTGAATCCACGGAGATCTCGCGTGAAAAGTGGCGACGGTTACGCAATCGCAAGATGGAGGACGGTTCGCGGTTTCCGTGTGCCTTTCACGCGACAAGGCCATCAGCAGGCACCTAGGCAGTTAGCTAGCCCTCATTTGTGATAGAGGAAGGCGACTCTCTCGAATCTCGGCTGGACCGGCAAAGTCCTTACGATACCAACAAGTACCAAGGAATCTGTGCTAAGCCAAGACCATGAACCGAGTTCGTGGGAGCTTTTCCAGTTCTCCTGCGCTATTGCCAAGAGAACTGCAATTCTGTACTGTTGCCAGTCGGGTAATTTCAAGCGAACCTTCGTTTTGCGCACAGATCCGATTATCAGATTAATTACACGCCTTGTGCGTAAATATTATTATACGTACATATACGTATACATACACTATCGCGTATAGAACCTTGAAAAATCGTTGTCAACAAGTAGGACAACCTGAACGTGAAAGAAAGGTCGAATTGTAGAGAATTTTGTTACAAATTTTCATCGTGTTATATAAAAATGAAAATAATTAAGGACTGAGCGGGAACCGGAACTAAAAATTTCTCCCAGTGTATATCTATGATGTGTCATAGTTTTATTTTTATATCGAATCTCGTAGTATCATTTTCTTTTATTTTTTTCTTCCTTCTGTTGCAATTACTGCGATAATTCGATGTCGGTGCAACAAAAAAATCGACGTTAAAGCCACATTTGCTCGAAATACCGCAAGATACGAAACGCAATTGTAAACGAATAGCAATTTCAATGAAATTATTCGTGCCATCTGCAAAACGAATCGAATTTTCATCTCCATGCGTAGAATCCTGATTTATCTATATTCCGACTCGTCAAGCTTGACCTCTTGACACTTCAACTTTTCTGAATTTCGAAAACCTCTGAAACAGGTTTTTTTTTAACTGTTGACAAGTTGAAGTTCCTTTCAACGTCATTGAAAATTCGGTATAATTGCGACCCTTCCATTCCGCAATCATTGCGCTTTTCCACCCCCGCCCTAACCTTTCTTATCGTATTTTTCCCGCACTCCGCAGACGCCGAATCGCGTTTATCGCCTGGTGGCGCCGCCGCGGCCGACGAAGGAACTTCCGAAACGACTCGTGGATCGCGATCGAGGAATGATCGGGTGTGCGCATTTGACTTGCGCAATACGCCTCCCTACTCGCAAACGATCCACTTCCGGATGACCGTTGGAAGGAAGAAGGAAACGATATCTTACGGACCGATTGACGAGCAATCATCCGTTCGGACTCAAATCGTCAAAGAAATTGTGCCAAGGCTAGCGGAACGACGATCGATCAATTTACTCGTTTCTTGCCACGATGATCGGCTCGCAACTACGAGTAGATCGTTCGGTGAACGGATATAGTTTTCAGGTTTGAGAAAAGCGACCGGTATTCGGATTCAGTTGGATTTTTCACGGTGGCTGTTGAAGATCAATTTTCATCTCGCTTTGCAGAATTGAGATTTAATTTTCCTTACAAACTTATTATCAAATTATTTTGCCAATTACAATTGTCTTGGATGACCGCACTGAGAGAAATTTTTATTTCCGATTCAATTGTCGACGATTTATTCCGAGCATAAATTCACTCGAGTAACATATTAACTATATTCACACAGTATCTCAAACACGATTAGTCAATTCTTAACTAAGTGCATAAAATAGTCGTTTTCTGATGTAGCTTGACCATTTTTTTAGACCAGTATTTCCTACATCATGCAGCTCGGTGAATATATATATATAAAAAAAAAAAGAACGTACAACAATGGCTGGCACATAATTTATAATGTAAAATAAAACAAACAATACGAAAACATTGTTTGGTTTTAAAAATTGACGAATCTTCGCGATATGTTGACTAATTAACAAACCTCGTCAATATTGTACATGTACATTTGTATTGCGAGTATAAATTCGATACTTGTATTCAGAAAAACAATTGATGTCTGGTTTAATGAGTCATGAAATTTTGTTGCGAGCCCGGACACATAAAATTGACGTGAAAAAATCGCAATGACGTGTCTGAATGTGTACACTGTACATATTTTCGCAATGCCGGTGTACATGTGTGCATACAGTATGTTTAATATCTCTGACTGCATGCACGATGTAAAATAATAATATCAAGTTTGTATATTCGGAGAGCTGGAATGCAAGCTCGGTGCATTTCGCGATGCGGCGTTTCGTATCAGCTTTGTTCAGATAGCAGGCTGTTGACCGATGACCAAAGTTTAAATTTTGGCAGCGCGCGAGCCGCCTCTTCGCATCGAATATCACTCTCTTATCGCGATTCTCTCTCTCTCCGTCTCTCTTCCTCACTCTCTCCCTCGTTGCGAAAAGGCACGCGCTTCATGCACTGGGTGTTCACGAACGTGCTAATTTTTTTTCACGTTTTACTCAATTTTTCTCAGTGTATTATTGTTATTTTACATTTTTTATATACAAATATACACACTATTTTATTTTATTTTCAGTACAATGTTTGTGTTTTTTGTATTGTAACCTGAATGTAAAATAGTTAGACCAAGGTCCGTTAAACAAGTTAGACGCATATGTGCACGAGAAGCCCTTTCTAAATAACTTAACTTTTTACGTTACGCTCGTAATGGGAAATTTTTAACAGCACGTAACACACTCAAAGTTATTGTTACAAGATTGAAATTGATTGCTAGCGGAATAGTTTTGTACAAGACGATTTCAATCATCTGTTATACGTTCGCATTTATCGTGACGTCTGACAAAATTACCGATACGCAGAAGAGCGGAGAATGTTTGCGGTGAGTTTTATCCCCGTATAATGTAGTCTCGTAATAGAAGCCAATCGACGATGGATCGTATTACGAAATTAAATCTGTATCAGCCAAAGATGGCGGCCTTCTTCGGTCACTTTTACCTCCGTTATTTCTACGCACGATGAGAATATAAATTCGAGCAAGTAATTAATCAGAGATTAGATTTTTTAGAACCGATTAGAGATAAGAGCGATAATCAGTAAAACTGCATTGAGTGGTCTTAAAAAATTCATCGTGTCGCACGATCAGAGAATAAGATTAATAATTTTTTTACTTCAACATCTGAACTGAAAAAATTACCGTTAAATTAAACAAAATTTTCCAAGTTGTGTAGTTGAATTATTCGATCGAGAATCAAATGTATTATAAAAGTTAAAATCTGAGGGTGAAAGCTTTTTTTCTGATTATTAGCATGTACTCGATTTTTTTAAGAATATCTTTCGAACACCTTTCAATGATTATCTAATCGATTATTTTTTTACTCGTGAGAAAAAATGCTCGTTCTACGTTAGAGTTGCGACTGTTTTTGAATAACCTAAATTCTCGTTTCGTACTTACACGCATGCGGATACATTCGGACGCATCTTATGCTAGGGTAAATTTTGTAATGCGTGCACGTTACACAACATGCGCTTCACGCACACGCCATCTGGCATCTCGTGTCACTGTGGGGAAAGAAAACAAAAGAAATCACGAGGATGAAAAAAAAAAAAAAATAAAAATAAAAATAAAAAAATTAACCATACACTCTCTGAAATTAATTTCTAAATTTAAAGTTGTACGCGGAAAAATGTAACGAATTTTTTCACTCCATTCTTGACAAAAAAATGTTGAAAAGAGGGTTCTTCAAAGGAAATTTTAACGACAAACCTTATTTCAAAATTAACGCGGATCGCTATTTTTGCAATTCTTCTTATTTTAAAAAAGTAATGATCCAAAAATCTTTGCTGTTTTACGTTTCTTCTATCACTGAAGAGGAAAAAAAAAAAAAATTTCATTTTTCACGTTGCATTCGATATTAAAAAAAAAAGGCCAAGAAATTATTGACTCGATTCATAACTAATATTCGCGAATGAAATAACGTTGGAAGAAAATTAATCGCTTTTCAGGCAAGTTTAAAATACACACTTTTCATTCTTATTATCCAACAATTTCAACGACGACTTGTTTAATTTCATATCGTTGCGATTTAATCATGCGACGCAAACCGAGTGTCGTAATTGGGTTTTTCTTTCCTTGAATCAAAGTCGTAGGTACAAAAAAAAAAAAAAAATATGCGAGAGTGGAAAGCCCAGAGCGGATGAGAGATTGGCATCCGGTGAAATGTTTTATCACGAGATGTGGTAAGAATATAAAATCCCGCAGTTCATGTGCGAAGACGTCGTGCATCATCGTCATCGTTTCCTACATCGTTGCAGAACACTTTCACTTTCTTTTCTCAATTTCTCTCGAATTCGTTTTCTCTTTCTTTTCCCCGAATTTTTCTTTTTTTCTTTTTTTTTTTTTTTGCTTCACTGTTTTTTTTTTTTCTGCATCGCGCGCGTAAGATTTTTCGCTTTCCGCGGCAGGCAAAAACGGGATCATAAATTAGCGACAGTCTGCGAATCGTGTTATAAATACACATGTCCAAAAAACGACAAAATGGAATCTGACGAAGACGGCATGCGAAATTGCATAATGCGAATAACGCTCTGCCGCGGAATTCATCATGCGTGTTGGATCACGTTGCGTAATTCGTAAAAACTATTGCAGATGTGCGAAGGGGAGAGAGAAGCGGAGGTGTGAGAAAAAAAATAAGTGAAAATTTGTCGAAATATTTTACACCGGACGAATGACGACGCGTATAATTATTGATATTTAACGCTCGTCGATTTACACACCTGAACAATGTTTACCATCCTGCCGAACAATTATCTTTCTGTAACTCTCCTGGCAGCCTGCACTTTGTGCAATTATGTTACTTCTTGTAACTCGTCCGTCAAGGCGTAATAACGATGTGGAAAAAAATTACTTGCTACAAAATTTTACTTCTTGCGGGTAAAGAAACTGGGAACGTGTTAAGTAATATTGAGGTCAAAATTAGAAGGTGAGAATATAAATCGTTGAGCAGGTTCTTTTTTTTTTCTTTTTTTTGTTTTTTTTTTTGGACTTGGGGTGAAAATGTAGAAAGCTAAATTATAGAAAAGCAAAATATAGATTTGTCAGATTTTTAACTTGCTTTATTTCTATTCATTCTGACTATTATATGCTAACCTTCGATTTTCTGATTTTCTTTCTACGTTTTTAACTCTTGAAATTTAATGTCATTTGATTATTTTCACGCCGTAGGAATGACGTTTCGACTTTTTTTTTTCTACTCGCCAAAATGATAAGATTATTGCTTCAAATTTGTGCATAAAAATCGACCGTTTCACAGAATCCTCAATTATTTTCAGACTATTTACTTCAGAATATGAGTAAATTTTTTTTACCCAAAATTTTGCAAGTATGCGTAATAATTCTTTTGACAAATGAAATTTTCGCTTCTCTTTATCGCGACCCTTCGCTGTCGTCAACTTTCCGCATCGTTACTCCCGCGAATTTAGCGAGTGATGAAAATAACGTGGCACGTACACTGAAAAAAATTTCATTTGTTACAGTAACTATAAAAATTCAGTAAACCAGGTATCGTTAAAAAAAAAAACGAATATTGTAGGAATTATGAAAAACAAGGTACGCGAAACAATTTTGCGCTATCGTCGATCCTTTTTTTGGCAATTGCAACGCAAAATCAGTTTCTGAGGTTTACTCTACTTTTTTAGTCAAACAAGGCTTTAACGTCGATTTATTGTTGCACAAGCGTTAAATTTTCGCAACAGTTGCAAGAAAATATAGCAACAGTGATCGTAACGAGAAAGAATAGCAACGGATGCCAGATTTTCCGGTAACGGCTATAAAAGTAATTTTCATTTTCTACCTAGAACTATATTTTGTCGATTGTGGTAAAAAATGAGAATAGTTTAAGGACCGGAAATAAAAATTTCTCTCAGTGTACAAGGAACGATTTCGGAGGGGTCTGTAAGTCCCGTTGGCGATAGGACGGCGAGGACGGAGGAGGGCAGAGGCGGTTCAACGACCTCGGGAACACTGCCGAGTATTTGGAGATGAGGAAACATAAACACGACGACGACGGCCGCGTTATCAGCAGCGGAGGCGACATCGGCGAGTATTTCGCATACGGCGAAGGCGGCGAACCCGATGAATCCATGCTCTCCAGGCATCGCCCGAGTACAATGCCCCGGTTGTTTCTCCGCCGCCATATTCGTGACGTAAGAAACACCGAGCCGAAATTATAAATAAACGTATCACGTGTCTTCCAGCAAGTATTTCTCTATGCCGGCTGCCTGCCGATCCCGAGCATCGATCTCGCGTTCATTGATTTTTTGCGTCGCCTTCGATCCCCCCGAAGGAGAAATTGTTTCGTTGATAACGACGTGGAAAATTAAACAAATTTCGCATAACGCGTGGTTCGAATCTCTGCACTGAGAGACGTTTCATTTGCTGCAGTAACTAGAAAAATTCAGTAAAGCAGGTATCGATAAAAAAATTATGAAAAACGAGGTACGCCTAACCATTTTGCGCTATCGTCGATACTTTTTTGGTTATTGCAACGCAAAATCAGTTTCTGAGGATTATTCTACTTTTTTATTTAAACAAGGCTTTAACGTCGATTTATTCTTGCGCGAGCATTAAATTTTCGCAACAGTTGCAGGAAAATATAGTAACGAGAAAGAATAGTAACGGATACCAGACTTTCCGGTAACGGCTAGAAAACGAATTTTCATTTTGCGCCTAGAACTATATTTTTCGATTGTGGTAAAAAATGAAAATAGTTAAAGACTGAGCGGTAACCGCAATTAAAAATTTCTCTCAGTGTATTACATGAATTTTTAGTCAAGTCGTCAAACATTTATGCCAATTATTCGGTAACGATTAATTTCAATCTCGCCATAAATATATGTCATCAAATCAATATGACACCTGAAATAAAAATAATTTATCGTTTTCCGCGACGTTTTTACTTTGTAATTAGGTATCTTTTTTTTATACGTGTTGTAGATTCCATAAACTATCTGCAGAAAGTTTAATGAATTTTTCTAGAATAGAAAAATGATTATCGAGACTGGTACACGTTTTAGCAAAAAAAAAAAAAAAAATCGATTCCGAGACCCGATGTTTCTTTTTCTCTTTTTTTTACAAATCGAAAGCAAAAATAAATTTCGCGTCTAATTTCTCTCGAGGTACGTACAAGATAAATATAAAAAGTTTGATCGATGAGAAAAGATGAAAAATTCATCGCAAAGAATGCTTACCAATTGGCGAAAGAAAATTGGCCGCACATGCAAGCAATACCGAGGTTGATTCAATAAATTTGCAATAATCGTCAAGGCTGCGCGATAAGGTTTATTCGCAACGTTTGTATGCATCATATACGCGTGTATGACACTCGTAGATATAACGCGTGTACATGTATGAATGCGTAATACGTGTTTGGGTGGGGGTTGAATCGATATATAACATCTAAAAATAAATCACGCGAGAGTTGAATGGTGGCAATTTTTCGAATACGTTGCCTATCCAACTTCCGCAGCTGTTTATTTAGCGTCGAAAACCGCGCGGCGAAGTTTGAACCGGAATTTTTGCATCGTTCGTCGTCGTCGTATTTGTTTCGAGTATTTGATTTTTATCGCCTTTTTAACACAACTGTTTCAGTACTCGTAGTGCGGCGATAAAAGTGATGCACAAAGTGTAACTCGAACACCAAACTTTTTACCACTGTGTCGCATTGCAAACCTCGCGTTATGTTTCTCAGAGAATTTTTCACGCGTGGAAATTTATCGATGTGTCGATATTTTCTTTACAAATTTTCTCTCAGTATTTTTTATTCACCACATTTCAAGTTCTTCGATGTTCCATTTTTGTTAAAAAATTATACAATTGAGTTACATAGATATTTACTTATATATATATATATATTAGTATATATATATATATATATATATTAGTTTAAACGTACAAAATTTTGGAAAACTGAAAGGAGGAAGAAATGAATTCGTAAGTTTATCGCTCTTCAATGTTTTCTAGTATCGCTGAACAGTTTTTGTTTTTAATTTTTTTTTTTCATCTTTTCATCGCTTATTACGATTAATGAATATTTTAAAACATCATTTACCATCAATAGTCAATCACGATTCTAAAATTTCAAATTTTCATCAGGTAATTGAAGCAATCGGTGAAATATTCTATCGAGGAAGTGATTTAAAAAAATTTTCCTTTATCGATATCGTTGTGCATCGAAGATCGCGTGCATGATTAAAAGTAATTTTATAAAATATGAAGAAGAAAAACAAAAAAAAAAAACTACTGAGGAACTGGATGAAAGAGAAAAAAAAGGAAATAAAAAAAAAAAGATTGCAATTATCGACGATCGTAATTCTAGTAAGGCGGCTACAGATAAAGAAAAGACTGCCAGAGGTGTCAACGAACTGAACAACCATACGCAATCTGCATGTATTGGTGTATATACATGTGCATGCATACCTGCTCATGAAAGAAAAAGAGTTGTAGAAAAATAATCATAATACGAGGAGAGATAAGAGTATTTCCCGTGCAAGATAAAAGAGTGATATGAAAATGCCGAAATGATTATAATACTTGTGACAATAATTTTTTGTCATTAGCAATAATGTGCAACAGTGAACACACTTACAAGGTGTACGAATTGTTCATTTTTTCATGGATAAACATATTTTTTAAACAAATTCGACGGATGAAAATATAGTTGAATAATTCTGACCGAGCGATTTTTAATAAGATACAAAAAATGAAGTGGAATTAACTGACGATAAATATCATAAAATATTTTTTGGAGTGTCTGAAATTGAAGGAGATAATCGACATTCGTACGTGACTGTTATAAGTTATATATCGCGAAAATCTCTTGACACTTGAAAATGAATCGCGCGTCTATGCAACTCTTATGAAAAATGAAGTCTATTTGTTTATTACAATTCTGAACGAGAGAAATATGAGAAAAACTTCTTTTTTTTTCATACACACACGTAAAGTGCCGGAGTTGTGATAATTTTTGTACACGATGTTTCACGCGTACATTTTCAAAACATAGTATAATATTTTTTTGACAATCTCCTAAACGCTAGTTTTATGAATAATTGAAATAACCGTGCCACGCCTAGATTTCTTCTTTTTTTTTTCCCCGAGATAATTACATCAGCTTAAATATCCTCCCAAACAATCTTCCCACAAATTGTACCAATCAAAAGAATTTCCTGGTGTGTTTCTACGATTTATCAGTTTTCCTTAAACGATTTCAACACTTCCTGAAATGGTTAGCTATGCCAACGAATAAAACAACAGTTTCCCGAATCCACAATCGTATAAGAACAATGTACAATAGAAATCTAAAAACCATTACAAACTCCTCAATCTCGATTGATCCGAACAAGTGTGTCAATTATTCAAAAATACTCGTATCAAATAACATTTTGCCTGTAAAAAAACGAATAAGAAAAAACAAAAAAACAAGCACGCAAAATTCGTACACGGTTCAGACAGTCATTTGTTAACCAAAAAAAAAAAAAATGAAAGAAGGAAAGAATGAAAGATGAAAAAAAAAAAAAAAAAAAAACAAATTCACCGGCGTGCAGGGAAGCATTCAAATTCGAATGAGAGAGAAGATTGAAATCAAAGGAATAACAAGGGGACGAGCAATCAGGGGTTGTTGATATAGAGAAGGGCAGCCGTTCCTGGCGCGCATCGTTATTTCCTGTTTTTTTACGATTTTTCCCCATCATGATCATCATCGTCGTCCGTCATATCCCGATTTCTTTTTTGCGTACGTTTTTTTTTTTTTTTTTTTTTTCAAAGTGTATTTTTTTTTTTCCAACTCCCACACACGGCTACACACGCTCGAGCGAAAGTTTATACCCCGGAGGGCTATTGTCCACCCTTTGTATCGCTCGACAATCACGACCTACCCCAAGCTCCCATTCCTGTACACGCCGTGATCCGCCCGCTCTTACGCACATGTCATTATAAGGGTGGAAAAAAACCGGAGAGACGGATCTGAAACCTCTCTATACATGTGTTTATAAATATACGTATGTATGTACGTATGTATGTATGTATTTAAGCCCGTGGCCAAAGCGTGAGCGATGACTGTCGCAGCGGGCATGACTGATGAACCGGCAAACTTTCCGTCATCCCTTATATTTCTCTAGAAGAACCCGCGACCCCTTCCTCTGTATTTATACACGATGAACGCTTTATTATACATGTGTGGAAAACTGCAGTGCGCTACGTAACTCATTCCGCGGGGGTGAATCAAGATGGACATTTTATAACGTGTGGGTTACAAATTGCCAAGAGCGTAGTGAAACGTTTGTGCGACAGTTGTTTTTAACAGTCTCTCAAAATTTTTCGGTCACCGAAGACCGTTTCAAAGATTGTTGAAACGAAAAATTACGGTATTAATGCTTACCGAAATTCGTTGGTTTCGACTCGAACTTTAACCCTAGACACTTGTGTGAGGTCAAGTTTACCGCAGAATCTAATTTAACGTACAATTTTAAAATCAGGGTTGCTTGTGCGAGTGATTGAAAAAATTTTGGGGCATCGGTGACCCCGTGTGAGTAATGTGGAAATTTTCACAGGTCTGAGTTACTAGGTTTTGATATTGCGAGTGCTCTTGTCTGCAAGAAAATAAACGGGGCTCTACGGTAATAAAGCAAATACATGGAAACACGGAAAATAAAAGGCAAAATCATATATTCGAGATATTACCTCGTTTATTCGTAACATGCTTTTTACATCGAAGGGATGATTTCCTTGCTTGAATTATACAGGGTGTAACTTTCGTTACAATGTATAAAACAATTTTTCATTAACACCAAATTTTACCGATCCATTCGGCTTGAGTTAGCATTAATAAGCTGTTTAAACTATTTACAGAATAAAAATTAACCGGGAAATCGATGTTATTCCGTGTTGCAAATTTTTCGAAATTTGTTGGATTAGTTTGACTTGTGAGTAGTCGAGCCCCTTTCGAGATGTATAATTTAAACTCTCGGTCAGTCGTTTTCAATTAGTGTCAAGTAAGGGACATCAAGCTCGCATTACAGTATTTTATTGTATACATGAATACAATGAGTCGAAAAACCGAGTAGATACGCGGTTCAGGCATAAATCCAATTAGTTCTTTATAAGAAATTATTCTACCGTTCCGTGAAATGAATTTTCATGTCGTTTCTTACGGAATACATTAAAGGCTGCCGAAGAATTCCAATAAAAATTGCATGATTATCGATTTCGGAATTCTCTGTACGATTTTCAATATAATATTACAGGTTTGACTTGAGATGTAAAATCACTCTAACGGCCAAAAAAAGACTGACATACTTAGACTGTCCTGAATGACGCTCGAGGATATCGGTCATCTTATCTATCAAAAAATGGCGCTATAAGCAAAATTTTCAAATTTTCAAGTTACGAAAATCTCGATTAAAAACCCTCAGGTAACGAACGATCCCAAGGTGCCAATTAAAGTTTAAAAAGTTGAAGATTAAAAAGAAAGAAAAAAAAAAGAAAAAAACGGCAACGTATTTCCACGGAGAATGTAATTGTAAAGCTACTGTAAAAATTTCAAAATCGATCCATGCAACGGTGTTCAAGTAACCCGTGTCCACCCAGTTTGAAAAAAATGCTTTCGAGAAAAATGTGTTCAAAGTTTTACGAGCATTCGGTCCGTACTACGAAGTACTGTGACAATTTCGATAATTCGCCTCAGAAATAAAGAAACAAAAAATTCTCACCATAGGATCAACTGGATATTATTTTTACGATCCCGAAATATTGCCGAAGACGTGAAAAAGAAAAAAAAAAAAAATTGAGCTTCCCAAAATCCTGGAGTAGTGTTACAATTTAACTCTCGTCCGAAAATGGGGAGGGGGGGAATCTTGTCAAAGGAGATCAAAGATCGTTGAGCGAAATTGGAAAGCTTGCCGAGCATATTTTGCTACGGTGATGGACCCCGGCATGGCGCCGTGCAACGCCGGAGGAATTGAGAGGATGGATGCGAACGGATCGAGCCGATGCCGGGTTTATACTATACATCCGCGATATAAAATGGAGATCCATCAAATTCTCCGTGGCATCAGAATCGAGGCGAAAACCAGTTTGGCCAGTTTAGAGAGACGTCCATCGACCATTCCCGGTCGCCCCACGGGCACCTAACCTCATCCTCATCCTCGACTCTTTCTCGCTCGAACGCTGCATTCGCCAGCCTTTGCGAGGACTCGATCATGGCGGGGTGGAACTCGAAACTTGCCATGTTTATAATCCGCTCTTCTAGATTTCTGTAACCGATTTGTAGTAAAAGAAAATGAAAAAGAAAAATCAATATATTAAAAAGATTCTTTTGCTCGTTTCAGAGGTTAGCTGTCAATATTTCCGCGTCACAGAATGGAAGACCAAGAATCGAAGTTGAAGAGCGATGGGAATTTTGGAGCAGAGGTATCAATGCGACGATTGCAGTATGTGAAAAAGACTCTTTGGTAATATTGAAATCAATGTTGATAATGTTTTTCGATATGATGGAAAAGAATTCGATATTATTCTAGTTATATTTGAGGTTAGGAGTGTAAAGCGGTCGGCTGAAAACGGGGGGATTATGAATCAACAAAATTGATTGCAGGAACTCAGAGTCGAAGAATCACGTAAGCTTTGGAGTAGAAAAATCAGTCTGTGAAGTAGATTTTTTGGATAATTTTATATGAATTTTGAGGACGTTTTCGAGGTTGGGGGTTCGGAAGTAATTTTCGTTTCTGAAAATTCGATTTTCGTGTCTGAAAAAATCGGAGCCGTGATTAATCGACTTATCCGGGACTTGACTAGAGACCAAAATGGCGCCGAATTTCGTACGACTTTGAATCCTTCGAAAAAACCTAGCATGTATAAAAATCGCTGCGATGGTAGAGTTGATGCGCTGCGCGAGGATAAGGAATATCGGAAATCGTGGTGGGTATTGGAAATGACGAGGAAAGCAAAGATGCCGGCGGAGGAGCGGCCGCTGCGGCTTGACGAGAGCAAAAACTAGAAGAATACAAACCGGCGAAGAACCAACAAAACGTGAAACCGGTCCGAAGTACACGACACTCGAAAGTCCGAGTCCAAGTCCGAGAGCCCGAGTCCATCCTCGTCCTACCTCAACGTCAGGGGTACCAACCTCGGCGAGTCCCGGCCGAAGGACCAGACCGGGTTTAAAAACTCACCGTAGCGTCTCTCGGCTTCTCTCTCTTCCTCTTTTTCCTTTCGTATCCTCATCCTTCTCGCTCCGGATGAATGACTGACTCTCCCTCCACAAGTTCGCCTTGCTGGCTGAAACTTCTTCGACGTCCGTATATTGCGGTTTGGTTTATTGGTATATAATTTAGTTTTCGACTCGTACGGTAAGTCTTAAGAATAAGGAACAAAGGTAGAAAGTTGGACGAATTGCAGGGATATACGTTGTTTTTCATTTTCTTCGAATGTTTCTTTTTTTTCCGATACGTTGCAAGGCGTGGTAATTTCGTCTTGGAGAAGAAAAAAAATAAAAAAAATTTCTTCCAATCACACAACTTTGCGGCAAATCATCTATTCACAAAGAAAATGTTTTTTTTTTCACATTGCCGTTTGTTTTCATAATTGTGTAACGAATTTTCAATATTCCTCAACAATTTCGATAGATCTTCCGAAGGTGCTGGATCTGGAACGTTTTAAATAGCATTTAATTCTAAATTAGCCGACAATTACGCTTTACGAACACATAGGTAAAAAAATAAGCAATCGTTTCAGATCGAGGCACAGAGTTTGCCATTGTTACATCCAAAGTCGGTATGTAGTACCTACATAATCATATATACAGTGAATTACCGACGACCAAATGATCCGTCGTCTGCTAAAATTTGACGCGCATGCGCTACAATTCAAGAGCGGCTATTTGCTAGGGTGACCAACCGTCATAAAGTTAGACAACAGTTCGACACGATGTACATAACCTTAAAAATTTCTACAGTTTTTGGTGTTTAGTACAACTGCGTGTCAGCAGCAATTGTCAATTTTTTACCAATTTTTGAGCTCAAGTTCGTCGCGCCGAACTGTTGTCCAAGTTTGCTACGGTTGGTCACCCTGGTAAACAACCGCTCACGGATCATAGCGCATGCGCGTTAAACTTTAGCAGACGACGGACCGTGGAGTCCTGAGGAATTCAGTCTGTACATGTATAAATGCGTAAAACCGACTAATGAATAATTGATTAATAGTTGCCTGTTAGGCAAGCCGCGGGGCCGTGTGACCGTCAAATGTTAGAATGTTTTAAAATGGCGGCTCGAAGGCCAGGCCTGGTTTTTACAACGACCGGTTTAGAAGCAATGCGGTCCCGATTCTAGTCGCGTATATAACTCGCCGGTATTGGTTTCCTCTCCTCTCCTCTCCTCATCGCCAGACCGATCCTCCGCTTCCCGCCCCTCGGCATTGGGATCCTCACATATGCACAATAATCCCACACGCGTAAGTACACAAACGCCCGATCCTTGCCGGCCAATGAAGGGGCTGAAAAATCGGCGGCAAAAAATTGGAATCAGTTCCGGAGAACCAATCTCGATCTGATGATTTAGAAGTGGGTGGAGTGCGCCGAGTTCCGTTCCTCGCCTGACACGCATCAGGCCCCTCTGGATCTTTGGGCCTTGCCGTAAAAATGGCCCGAGAATTGGGCACCCGAATTGTTTCTTTTTTTTTTTTTTATCTCTCTCTCTCTCTCTGTCTTTTTTTTTTGGGGGGGGGTGGGGGGGGGCGGAGGATGGACGGGGACTTTTTGTTTTCGCAGGTTTCCTCGAGACAGCAAGATGGCTTCTTCCTCATCTTTTTGTCCCTGCGGTTGTCTTGCATCTTGCTGAACGCGAGGAGAGGAGGCGAAGAAGAAGTCTGCGGATTGCGGTGCAAAAAGCACTAAATAACGGCGTAAAAAAGGCGAATCGCGAACTCCGAGTGAAGAGTACCGGGTGCTGTGAGAGAAACCTAAGGAACTGAGAATCCCCCGGCAGATGTCTCGAGGAGTGTAGAAGGTATTCCTGCCTGCTCGCCTGCCTGACTGCTTGCCTGACTGCCTGTCTACTGTACTACCTATGGCCCGGGCGTATAAGTATAGGGATGGATACGAGAGGAATTATATGCGGGGAATCGTACAAACCCTTCAGCGTTAAGCCAGGCAGATATGGCTATGTTCACACTGCGGGCATATATATATATATATATACACACACCTCTGCCTCTCCGGGTGAACAGATGTTCAGCGCGAAGTCTTGCGAACTTGTCTATTAAAATTTGTGCGTATATTACACGCATTATACATCGTGGGTTACGTACCCGCGTAGGTACTGAAAAATGGTTCACTGGATATTAGTAGATAATTTTCAAGCCCAACCTCTGGTACGTTGATTGTGAGAAAAATTTTTAGTCCGGTTACCGCTCGGTCCTTGACTATTTTCATTTTTTACCACAATCGAAAAATATGGTTCTAGGTAGGAAATGAAAATTGGTTTTACGGCTGTTGCCAGAAAGTTTGGTATCCGTTACTATTCTTTCTCATTACGATCGCTGTTGCTATATTTTCTTGCAACTGTTGCGAAAATTTAATGCTCGTGCAAGAATAAATTGACGCTAAAGCCTTGTTTGAATAAAAAAAAATAGAGTAAACCGAAGAAACTGATTTTGCGTTGCAATTACCAAAAAAGAATCGACGATAGCGCTAAATGTTTAGGCGTAACTCGTTTTTCGCAATTCCAACAATATTCAAATAGTTTTTTTTAACGATATCTGTTTTACTGAATTTTTCTAGTTACCGTAACAAATGAAATTTTTCTCGGTGTATAAAAAGCCAAATGGGCTTTTCCATTTTGCAAGATCGTCAGTTGAACTAGAAAAATTCTGACTACACGTTGTTACGAATTTTCGTTATTCGATACGTCACCACTAAAAATTGTTGCCCTGGCAAATTATTATATTATAAATTTTTTTTGCCTTTTTTAGTTAATACACGCGTTTTTATAATGTTTGCAAACTTTCAGTCAAAATCAAACATACGCTCGGACTGGTTTCTCAACTTTCCACGCAGTGATCTAAAATCACGGTGGAAGTATTCGATATTAATATCTCTTACGGCCGTTTTTAATTGCCTAATTTTCTAATTTAATTTGACCTTTGTTTAACAAAGTAATCTTAAAGAACGTGAAATTTGAGAAAGCAAAAATCAACTCCTGAACTGGAAGTGAAATTTGATCGGTACCTACAAGTGATTTAAAGTGTTTTGTATAAGTAGGTACCTCCACAACAGGTCAGACAACGTGTCCCTGCGGCGTGTAAAGTATCGAGGCAATGAACGTGTCGAGGATCAAGACCGAGACGAAGTTTCTTTTAAAACGCGAATGACCGGTTGTTCCGCTTCCCAGAATGCACCTCCGTACACTTGCCGGTTAGTGTGTACCAACTACATCGTGCGTTGTCCGCGCAAAATGGTACCGCCTGAAATATCTGATTTAATTAGATCGATTCTAGGAGGAAGAAGCATCGATCGGATCGCGCGGCCGACCGTCGGAAAAGATATCCCTCGAATTGTTTTCCTCTCTTTGCTTTTATCATCCTAATTGTATCGCAGAATCCACTTTGCTTTTTTTTTCCATTCACGTTCACCTCGTTATACGTGAACCTCCGTCATCCATCTTATTGTATTACGTACTGTATACACGAGTATACAAGTTTAGAATGCAATTAACATACATTTCTCGCCTAACATTCATGGACAAGTACCTACGTAGATTACGTAGAATCAATAGAAGCTTTCACACTTTGTTCTTTTAGCTGTATAAAATACACGTGTAGTTTTGTATTGTATAAAAATTCCGAGGAAAACCTTGCCGATCGTTATATTTTCTAAAACTGCTTTGGCCCTAGAGTTTAATATCCGATATATACATAATATTACACGTTTCGACTTGGAAAATATAAAAACGAAAGTTTTGAAAAACTTGGCGTCGAGTCAATGAAACTGATTGTGAGTTTGATTGGGACATTTTATTAATCCAGAAATATATGATGATACTTCACGGATTTTCAACGAAAAAATTCAATCGGTTCGATAATCGTATCGATTTTTATAATTCCAAAATAGTATTATTTGGTCTGTTTCAAAGAATAATTAGAGCTGATTTTATCGATGGTATGAAAGTTATACTCTATTAAAATTACATGTCTTCTGCTTTTTCATTTTTGTTACACTAGAAAGATATCCTTTGACCTCGATAACTTTAGGATAATTTTTCAAGCCTTGATATCATTATAATATCCCTCTTTCATAGATTCATTTAGTAGATCGTACGTCTGATACATTATTATAATAATTGACCTCAGAGTTTCGAACGAATTCGAGAAGTTGGAGTAAAAAATAATTTCCGTTCACTCAAATTCCAACTTGTCGCGATATTCCTGAATCGATGTAACAAAGGAAACGACTGTAAGTAATATCAATTCACCTCCTGAGATTGAAAAGATGATAAACGAAATTTTACGGTTAGAAAACGTATCGTCAATAAAACGTATCACCAAACTTGTGTTATCCTTATCGAAAAATAATCTCGGAAGACTTTATCTTCATTATCGTGCTTCACGTATTTTATACGTTGAAATAAACTTCGCTAACGAAACTTTTTCACGTATCACGTAGTTTATAAACGTATACAAGTTTTCAAATCGAATGAAATATTTGTCATTTTTGCATATCGAACATTCTTTACGTTGAAACGATGTAATAAAGCCAACCACAAATTAGTCGACATGTAATTAAGAGCCTCGTTTTCATATCATCGATAATTTTTGTTGCAGTTTTTTTTTTGGTAATAATTCTTGCCTTCTCTCTCTCTCTCGTGATATTCCAGCAAAGTAAAATACGATTGCTTTTGATCAGTGATTACGAAATCGTGATATTTAATCAGAACGTGCGACGCGGCTAGTCTGCGTATAATTGTATCGGTATTGGCATATATTTATACTGCTCGAAATAAATCGGTTATACACATGACCATTGTCCATTGTCTTTAGGCCGAGATCGATGACGATTGGTTTGATACACGCGCGGCTTGGACTGCAATTTGATAAACAATAGACACCAATGCGTCAGAGTGATACGCTATGCATAATTAGTCACGCGTTCGGAAATAAATTAGTCATCGCGATATTCTACGTCTAAATTATACAGAGAAAATTCCTAACGACTGCAATGTTCGTGGTCATCTTCTAAAGTTTAACGCGCATGCGCTACATTACGAGCGCAACTATTTTCCAGGGCTACCAACTTTATCTAACCTCAAAAATTTTGCACCGTTTTTAACTGAGCGCAACTGCCACCGACGAGTGTCAAGATTTTTTAGGTTAGAGACGGTTGGCTACCCTGGCAAACAGTTGCGCTCGTTATGTAGCGCATGCGCGTTAAATTTCAACAGACTCGCGGACATGCAGTCGTTGGGAATTCTCGAATTATATCTTTGTTAAACGGCTGTAAGGACATGCGTCTCGAATTCCAGATCTGAAATTATTACCCAATCACGATAAATGTCTGTTTCAACGATGTATCGATTAATTGGTTGTTTGGATTTTATTTTAATTTTTCTTGTACTGTATTTCTCTGTTTGTAATGTGGAAAAAAAAAAATTATCGCCATATCGGCGATAACAAGAGCAAGAAAATATATCAGCCACGCTGCTGAAGCGACACGAATTTCTGCGAACTGTATTTTTCGTACAAATTCTGCGTGTTGAAGCTGTAAATCGATTGAATGATATTCGAACGCTTTTTTACCAATGATTACGGATATTCTTGCTATGCGACGCTATCGTGCTTGGATAAGGAATCATTTCCACTACTGTAGAGATAAATTTTAATCCATTGAATCGAAACTCAAATATAGTAAATTAAAATTATTTCCGAAGGATCACGATCTCAAAGTCTCGATTCGCCAACCTTTTTTTTTTTGCCAGGAAAGCATTCGATTGATAATATCGATGGAAAAATTCTTCGATTCAAATCAGATTCCATTGCGATTTGTGAAAATCTGGATAAAATGAAGGAAGATTAAATAATATACAGCATTTATCGAACGCAACGTGCACAACTTTTTTTAAAATTAAGTTTAAAAAATTTAAAAAACGTCACTGCAACGCGACGCGGAAATGAGGACCAAAACAATTCTCTGCTGTCAACGCTGCAAAGCACGTGAGCTGTTCTTTGTCCGCGAATGATGAGAGAGAAGAATGAAGAGAAGGAAAAATCTCTCTTATCTGAAACCTCTCTTTCTTCCTGCGGAAGCACGAACGCGCGAACATTGTGCAGACATATATAAATACGTATATATGCAGTATAATAATACGTACAATACGTTTACCGAGCGTATTCAGGGTTTTCAGTACGTATAATATTATACAAATCACCAGAAATTTAACTGAAAAAGTAGAGTAAACCTCAGAAACTGATTTTGCGTTGCAATTACCAAAAAAAGGATCGACGATAGCGCAAAATGGTTAGACGTAGCTCGTTTTTCGTAATTCCAACGATATTCAAACAGTTTTTATTTTTTTAACGATACCCGTTTTACTGAATTTTTCTAATTACTGTAACAAATGAAATTTTCCTCGTTGCACGAATAAAAAATTTTAGCATATAAAATAAATAAAATGTATAGAACTGTAAGCGTGAAAAAATAAAAGCCGACATCCGCCCCCACCTCGTAGGTATAGCCGCTCGGATCGGGCTGCTTCTGCATTCGTGACCTCGGCATCCCGCCGGTTACGTCACACCCTTCTAAAAAGGTGGGAGGCCTCGACTCCACACAGCGAAACTTGGCCGTCTATTACTAGGTTCCTGGCTCCCTGTATCGGCGCTTAGGCGACCAATAGCCGCTCTGGAACCCGGGTCCCCTTTCTAAACTACTCGAAGCGGAGGCGGCCGTCCCTGCCTGCGCCTCCGGCACCGATTAGAATATTTCGGCAATGGTCGACCGGAACTATGAACGCGAAATGGCCGCCCCCGGACTCATCGGAGGTACGAGAAGACCCGGATTTTTTTTTATAATTACAGTCGTTGAACCTGCTTCACCACCTTTTGGGGCCTCAAAAACGATTTTCTTCGATGTACGGACACTGATAGTGCGAAGCGGTGTGACGCCTTGAAAATCTGCAAAGATAATTTTACCGCCCCAGAATTTGAGCACGTGGTAAACACCGCGAATAATAAATTTTATCGGTTGAGTCTGATAATTGCCTCGGTTTTTGACGCACCCTGCATGGAGGTTAAAATATCCTATCGAATTTTTTGTAACGAAAACAAGCGAAGACTTTACGTATACAATGGTGAGTTGGCTTTGAAATTGCTTGGAATTTACCGTAATTGTAGTTCGAATGTCAAGTTAGGTGCAGTATAATTTTTATTTTTGTCTTATCTAATTGCGGCGAGGATTGGATTATTAACCATTTGTTTACGCGCTAACTCGGATAGCTGTTACGTTGTATATTATTGCGCTTCGTGAAGGTCTCGTGAAAAATTTCTTATCCACTAAAATTCCCCACCACCGCTCGAAGAATATTTTACGAACATTATTTTTCCTCATAATTTTATGATTCAAGTACACATTCCGATTGTCCAAGTCCTTTCAAATTTCTGTACATACTCTACAGCCTCGGGCGATTTCATGAATTTATTCACGGTACTTGATGCCCAAAATTTAGACTCATCGTTATAACATGGATATTCACTTCATCTAATTTACCGTAATAAAATCCTACGCAAAAATCCTAAAATAGCGAGAAGTATTTAAATCCACTCGTTTAAAAAATTTTTTGCCGAATCAGACGAGTGTTTCAAAAATAGCGCCAACGTACTTTCACAATTATTTACATCTTTCAAACTGAATACCTTCCGAGTAAAAATTGCCTCGCTGCAAAATATCGACGATAATATTGTTGCTCGATACAATAAAAAAAAAAAAAAAACAAAGCAAGCCACGTTTTTCGCGCCTACGCGTACGAAGCGCGATGCTTCCCTTAAAATCTTACCGTCTAGCGCTGCTCGTGCTTCTCAAGTTTGCGACGGAATTTCAAAGAGGGGAGGCGGTGGGTAGGAAGTAAAATGCGGGGCCCTATGCAGGCCGGCTTCCTTTGTCCATGGGTGACCCCCCGCGCGTTGGCGGGGCCCGTTGGCTCCGCTCGCTACTCGAGCGTGGGCCCCGAAAGAGGGCTGGGGAGGGGGAGGGGGATAGGGGGGCACAGGAGCCGGGATTCGAAGAGGCGGGAGAACGAAGAACGGAGCAGCCGTGCAACAGCAGCAGCAGCAGCAGCAGCTCAACCGGCGAGCAAGAGTATTCGGGACAAGGTCAGATGCCCTGGTTGCCGCAAACGGGAACGGGCAAAAGACGACGAGAACCCTGCGCTTGTGCTGCCACCGCACACTTTCACTCGGTTCGCTAACTTTGCCAAACCACGCACGGTGCGCCGACTTCGATACTCGGGCGAGAGTCTTTTCTTAGTGTTGGTCAAACTGCGTACGTAATTTACGTGCGCATGCGTACAGCATGTATCTCGTACGTATGCGCGCGCACACGTTTCGGCTGCTCGTTACTTCTTGTGCCAAAAGCATAATTTTGCGAAGAGGGTTTGTGTGTGTGTGTGTGTGTGTGCGTGGATGGAATTTGCATGTAATTTAGGTACGTTTGACATGTACGATAGCATTTACGTCGACTTTTAGGATACGTTGTAGAGGTTCGTACAAAGTGGGTAATAGGTATGCCGATTTAAACATCTGAACTCTAAAATAACTCCCTGGGTTTTAATAGATCGATTTATGGATTGATGGAGTTTATTTATACCTTAACAACAATTATGCAGCGAAATTAGATGGTTTATAGAGAACGCGTCGAGATTTACACGGTGTATTAAAAGTGAACGGAAAGAAAGATACGGTGAACATAATCTAATTTACTTGTGCTAGACTTAACCTAGAAAAGATGGAGAGGCAGGATATAAGAAGGACGGAAAAAGAATAGAGGATGTATGTAGATGTACGTGTTGTGTATGGAATTGGGAACAAGGATAGTCAATATTTATTGAATCGTTTGTTTTTTATTCTCCAGTGTGAATCAATTGGGTAACCCGCTAAAAAACCTGGTTCTTTGTAGCTGAAATCAAGTTCCAGACATCCGTGCACAATATGGCTGCCGTTGACACGCTTCAAATTTTATTTTGCGTCGGAAATTTTTTCTAGCTATTGTCGGTCGTTGAACGTTATTTTACGTCAAATAAAATGACGGCAGGAATAGCTGAGGTACGATTTTATCCTGAATCAGTTTCCGATTAGCAAGAATCCAGACCACGGACCCTAGTCGTTCCTCCGAAACGTAGGTTATTCCTTGATAAAAATCTGATTAAGTTATAGGGTATCCGATGGGTGCTTACAATAATAATAAAAAAATCAAAATTTCGCAATAATGTTTCTTAACAATATACAGAAAATTATTGTAGTCAATAAATTGCGGTATATTTCAAGGACCTTGAAGATATCTGTACGTAGAATCGCTGTTGGAGCCTAAGTAGGTATATATGAGTTAAACGCAACAGCCCATATACATGCCTAGACGGAGGTTGAACAATGAATGCTCACGAAGCTATTGCACTCTGTATAAGTGATGTCAGCGTGCAGTAGGCTAAAAGAACAATGGAAATTGATATGTTGCGAAACTATCATTCGCATTTTGTTTTTGTTTTTTTTTTTTCTCTCTTCTTCCTTTTCACCCTTCTGTTTTGACCGCACGACGATCGTGAATCTGATTAACGCGTAATGTCGTAATGTCGAGAGGAAACAATTACCACCAGAGACTGATGAGTCGAATTTGAAAATAAATTTTTGCGCGAAAAATTTCGAAACAAAATCAACCGCATTAAAACGCTAGCGGTTGAATTCCGCACAGTTATCTTCAATCGCAGTTTGTTAAAAAAAAAAAATATGCTGTATAAGAATTTGTCACTCAAAAGTAGAAAGAGAAATTGTATAAAAATAACGAGCATAAATATAATACTCGTGCTTTGACTTGAATATAAAAATAAAGTATTTATTTATGTATACCAAGCTACTCAGATAAGAGAATTCGCACAGCGTGACAAGTGAACGACTTATTTACGAATTACGTCGAGCAACATGAGCGTTCGTGGCTTGTTCGCGATTGAACATGTGTAAATAATTATTACAATTGCACATATTGTGCGATGTAGGCGAATGAGAAAGAGTGAAAATAAGCGAATACACGCGTATCGTACATTCGTGTGCAGTAAATGAAATGTTCAGTGCACCGTGAACCGATTATTATATGCAAATATACATATTTATATATATATCACATGCGAGAGGGAATTATTCTTCAATACACGGAGCCGATTATCGACAACCGAATGTGTGCGGTGCGTGTCCGGTCGTCAACATATTTTCATACTAATTCTGATTGGCGATTAAAACTGCAGCACTGCAGGGAGGAACGATCTAACAGCCGGCGGGCTGGCAACAGAGAATTATGAAAAATAACGGTCTCGAATCGTCTTTTCTGCAGTCAACTGTTGCGCAGCAAAGAACGGCGAAAAAATGTGGAAAACATCGGTTATAAATGGAAAAAAAATCGATTGAAATGAAAAAAAAAAAAAAGAAAAAAAAGAAATATGCACACTTCTACCGATACGTACGCGCGATATTGAGGTTCGAAAATATGCAACGTAACGTGGCGTATACCTTCTGCATCTCGGTTGACAATATGGGAATTGAAAAACATTAAATATACGAGCATTGTTCGATACCTTTTCAGATTAATCGATATTAGCAAATATAGACCGTCTGAAATGTTATTGTTTTAAGGAGAGGAAATTAAAGCCTCGTGCAAAACGCCGAGTCGAAGCTTATAATTAAGGCACGCGTGTGCGAGAATGAGAAGGTGTAATGATTGTACACAGGTATAATGCACTCGTCTCAATGCGGAATGCTACCAGCTATTGTCATTCGTCACACTGGTCACTTTCTCAGCGATTATTGTTATTATCGGTACACATGTATAATTCATTTAAGCTTTCGAGTACATGTACACATGTATAAGTGTATACGCAGACCTATCGTGTTATACGCCGGCGCAATTATTTACACCAGACTCCGGCAATTATCCCTTAGCTTCTTACCGCAGGTTGGTAAGTCGAAGCCTTTGCAGTGCTTCGTAACTTTTAGACTTTAGATTCAGGATGATTCAACGTCACAGACGGCTCCTGATCAGATTTTAGACACTTTCGTTCAGTAATTGTCTGGGATTAAATGAGTGATTGCGCGAGGTGAGCGTAAATGTTGTTGGGCGGCGGCCATTTTGAATTTCATTTTGGTCATTTATAAATCGTGGCTCGAGTTTCAATATATTGTAATTTTGAAATACATTTCGCACAATACTTCCGAGGTTCGTTTTACGTTATTTAAACATTGACAAATTTCACCAGATACAATACAGCTGAATAGAGATAACTTAATCTTTGAAAAATCTCTTTTGAATCAAGCGATTTTCACGCGATGCATCTGGTATTATATACACATGCACAATATTCGAAGGAGAAACATTTTATCCAATTTGAAGTTATTCAAGATTGCAGTGCCTGAAATAGACTGGTTCATTTATATTTATAGAGTTGAGAATAAGATACCTGCATGGGCGACAAAAATTCTCTCCGTACCACTAGCATGAAGTTCTTCGCAGTTAAAAGTCCAAAGTATTCGCAATTTATTTTAAGCGAGTTTAACGATTCATTTTTTCTCAACGACGATCGTCAACTCTCTACAATATTTTACTATTCACTACGGTCAGAAGGAAGAACATTTTTTTTTAAACCAAATTATGCATTCATTGACATAGGTGTGTGACAAGTTAGCTTACACCGGAACGTGACTGCATGTGAGGATGTTTTTTTCACTTTCCTTTACTATTTTTAAAAATAGATTTTGAAAAAAAAAAAATTCAACACCGACCAGGGTTCCTACATGGCAAAGTGTTATTTCGCATGGTGAACTTTTAAATCCTATTTATACCGACGATGCAGAATAAGTGATAGAATTGATAAATTCTCGACAACTTTGAAACGAGGAGAATCAATTTGCATTCTGATGGGTGTTCTCGCGTTCGCGTCAAGATGACAAAAAGAAATAAGCGAGAAGAAAAATGTATGCAAAGGAAAAAGGAATGGGGGGGAAAAAAAAAAAAAAAAAACGAAAAAAGAAATCGGATAGAGACGAGTGTTGACGGAGACCAGAATAAACGAGCAAATTTTTTCCAACGCCTAACGCGAAGCGTTCGTTCGTTCTTTCCCTTGAATTTAAACGATATTCGATTTGCAGCTTGTGTTACACATCGATGCTTCTGACGCGTTACATGAAGGCCTTAGGCATTTACCTTACAATGCGTCAACCACGCCAGCTACACGCATCATCTGCAATAAATTTATGGACTTGCACATTCGTCGTTGGTAAAACAAAAACAAAAAATATATATATATATATATATATATATATATATATAATAATAATATATATGGATATTTATGAAGATACGATTTCGAACGAGCAACAAAGCGAACAATTTTATTTTACATCGTAACTGATTTTGGGGTAAAAATTTTTGTTTCTCAGAGGAGAAAATTGATCCAACTTAAATAAGCTGGCGGAGAAAATAACTAACCACTGAAAAATGTTGAAAAAAATTGTCTAAGAAAAAAAAATGAAAAAAAAAAAATAATTACAACAAACACAACAAGTATCATGAAACGGCTGAGTCGAAATTTCTAAAAAATTACGAAACTTTAAAGTATAACACGTTTATTCTTTCATGCAACAAATTTTCGATCGAGTTTAAAAAAATTGATGAAACATCGAGAGTCTCTTTTCTTGATAAATTTTTTCGTAAAATGAAAATGAGGAGGTAATCGCTGTGATCTAATTGTAAGAGATCGGACGGTTATGTATACACATGACTATAATGTAAAACGAGATATCAACCTGCGAAGTGTACGAAGGAAATGTTAGGCCGCGGTTACAACGTCGGAGAAGTTCTTTGTCAGGTTTGGTTCGGTTCTCCTGCATCGGGGCCAAATAGTGGGGGAGAATATTCGAACGTGGAGGCCGTCCGGTTCCCAAGTTATGTGCCGAGGCATTAGAACGTTATTACTTAGGCAGGCTGCGGTGCATGCAGCTTGGTGTGTTCGCTCCTCAGGCATCCATGTAATAATCGCTAAATCAATTTATTAAACCGTATTATACGAAAGAGTTACGTTACCGCGTTACACGTTTAACTCGTAATAACTGCGGCTGGAGGGATGAAAAATAAAGGGAAACGATGAAAGAAAAAAAAAAAAACCCAAAAACAACCTCTGATTAAATTAAACAAGGCAAACGGATGTATTACACTCTATAATAGCTGCACGAGTTTGGTTCAACACTTCCAAAGATTCTCGTATTCTCTGTATATTATACATATATATATATACATATATATATGTGTGTGTGTGCGTGTATATATACACCTTACGCAATTATGAGCTGTTGCAGGAAACGCGATATATTATACAGATATTTTATACGCTAGATTCACGGTAAACTTGGTATGATTGAGAATGATATACGAGAATCGACACAGATTTTCCGTATAACATATATATATATATATATACACATACACCAATATCCACGTTTCGTCATCGTCGATTTCAAATTTGAGCCGATCTTTTCATCAAAATCGATTCAAATTTTATCGATTATCGTTGTTAGACCGATGATCGCAGTACAATAACAGACTTACACATGCGTGCGGAGTCTGAGTTTAATACTTTTCAGCCATCTTTGATTCATTGAAATTACTCGACCTCAGCTATCAAACGGTATAATATTTGCGTTGCCTCGAACTGCTTTTTTTTTTTTTTTTTTTACACCCTCGTCGATTATACATGCAAAATTCGAAATTATCTGACACGAGAAATTTGTTTTGAAATTCATTTTCATGTCACTGGAATTACGGTATTAATCCTTCGATAATGTGTTTCGATGTAAGGAGAGAATTCGTGTTGAAGTAAAAAAATAAATAAATAAATAAATAAATAAATAAAATATATGAAGGTGGATAGAAAGAGAGAGAAATAGAGAGAGAGAGAGAGAGACAGAGAGAAAGGGAACTGTCTGATTGAGAGCGAAGGGCTTCAGAGTCGAGAATTAATTGCAGGAGTTTAGTTATCTCGAATCGAATCACCGGTTAAATATATAATACAGCATTATAAGTATCGCGATTCGAAACCACGTGAATAGCATAATAAGATCGTCGTTGTTTGTACACTATTTCAATTAACATTATTCAAATTTATGTAAATCGAAACGTGTACAACCTTATAAAGTAACCTTATAGTGCGTACACACATATACATGTAATACGCATAGACGTATCTACGTATAAATAAATAACATAAACCGACGGGTGATTGGAAAAATTTGCGATACAATTCCGCGATTGGTTTTTCTTTTCTTTTTCTTTTTTTTTTTCATCATCTGCTTTTTTATCATACCTCCGATTTTCTATTTTCTTGACTCGAGCATCATTCCACCACACATGCTTTATCCCCTCGTTAATATTCGCAATCGTGCCTAGACTTTTGCAGGAATCGGATATACCTACGCTAGCGCACGAAATAAACAAGGGGAAAATTACAAAAAATAGTCTAAGAAGTAATTGTGATTTTATAATGAAAAAAACATACGACCGCGATAAATTTATTCAGGAAATTCTTTGAGCGAGTCCGCGGATCGTTCTTTTCATACTGATTGAGATATGGGAGGAAAAAATTATAGGTGGCAGAGAAAAGTAACTCGTTTTAATAAAAACGCAAAAGATCGGATGACGTGACGTCAGAATTCGTGACACCTGAAAATAAACTCTGCAGTCACTTATTTGCACTTGTATTTCATGCATGTATTTGTGCAGTCATACCGCAGAGCACTTTGCGAAATAAACGCGTTACTTATTGGCTAATTCTGCTGGCTTTTGTAGACTGTATCGATAAATAAATATTTATGATCTATAAATTTATGGACATTGCATACCGGTGCATTTATTCACTTCAGGGTCGTATTCGGCTCGAGTTGAAACTCGAGCTGCAGACATATTTACACGGTAACCGATTTCAGAATACTTACCTGTTGAAATTTTCAACTTCCGTCAGGTTTCATGAAAAGTTGAGTTATTATTTTCCCACGTCGCGAACACAAAAGGTGATGGAAAAAATTTTCCAACCCGTTTACGGAGTGTTTTCATTATCTTCGACAATTTTCTACTAGTTGTGTATTATATCTGGATCATTGCTGGCAATATGTGTAATTATATAAACTCAGCAAACACGATAGTCGTATTTTCATCAGAATCCGTTGATGACATCGGAAGAATTTTATTGCTAATCGATGACAAAAGTGCTAGGGAAAAAGGAAGAAAAGAAAAAAAAAAAAAAAGAAACAGTACAATTACAACATTCCTTTAACCTACGATCATAAGCTTCGGTTTCCTCTTACACAGGCATGAGCGGAAATTGGCGGTTATCCAAAAGTGATTCCGACTTGGTATCGTACGTGAAATACGCGAGTATTGATCATTCTCAAAGGCCAGTGAGTCGATGACGAAGTACGGCAAAGTATAAGCTAGAGTCAGAGTCTAGAGTCTCTGACTAAGTGACCCGGGCGCCTACTTCTTTTCTAGCACAACAACTTTTTCATACATTTTCGCGAGACACGCTGATCATCCTAACCCAATTATTCAGCTTCGCGATTATGTCGTTCAAAATCAAAGTCAGTATACGGCTAAAGGCGAAAAAGAATGAAGAATGCTTTCCATCAAATTTCCGAACCAAGATCATCCTGGAGCGGTGGTGCATGCAAATTAGAGTGAGCCAAAAAAACTAACCTATCGAATGTACGGTCTTGGAAGGATTTATTTACTGAGAAAAAAAATTGTTTTAATTCAAACGGTTCGATAGTTACAGCGTTTGTAATAAAAGAATTTTTTGTTGCGCGTTATTCAAATGGGAAATTTCAAATGGCCATCGACACCTTTTCAAATTGAGCTAAAAATTTTCCCAAACGAGAGAATTTTTTTCTCAGTAAATAGATCCCTTTAATGTCATAGATTCGATAGGTTAGTTTTTTTTTGCTCACCCTAATGCACATGGCGAGTCTTCGACTCTCTATACTTCAAAGAACGATTCAATGGCGTTGGATTCGTCGCCTGGGATCCAAAAACGTGATTTTATTCGTTCTCATATCGGGGCCCGATCAGAGATCAGGAAATTGGACTGTGCGTCGGATTTGGGTACACGGTTGATGCTGCTAGCATCGTTATTGGCCGATGATTTTTTCGGACTCATCTCTCACCGTCATCGATCTCCTCGTCGTATTCATTCCGCTCCACAACACATCGCGTCGGAATAAACACTCCGCCGTGACCTTGATAATTGGCCAACAAACGTCCGTGCAAATAAGGAGGATGAACATACGTGGATGAGCGTACGGGTGTGCGGAGATCATGCACGAAGCAGGTTGTTAGAAAATATTTACACCCGATACTCGTGTCGAAACGGCATCGTGAACTGAAACAGTAGGTATCGAAGACTGAACGGAGGCGAATGATACCCCTACAATATGTACGGTAGTTCGATACCCGTGCACGGATTTCGAAAGCACAAAGCTGTGATACTCCTCGATTCTTCGATTAATTTTCCCCCGATAAAAGCTCGCGCGGATCGACAGACAAAGAAAGTAAACTCTCAGAGAAACGCTTCGATTCTCATGACGTTAATTAACGCGATGTGAATTCATGATAGCCAATGGGAGTGTTGACGCCGTGGCGATGATGATGACGATGACGATGACGATTTGGTTGAAAAGAATTCGAGTCCGCCTCTTGTACGCGCTATTTGTTTGACTTTAGAAGTGGGACGACGTAGGTAAAAACCACTTGTGCAAATAACTGCAGCAAGGTACGTAACCTACACGAGCCTTTTGCTTCTATGTATTCGCATTATACTCACACGTGCCGTTGCATTCTGTTTGCATTGCATTTTAGATACGTTTTACCAATTTATTCATGAACCCCCCCTCGGCAAGGAGGCTGCATCGCATTGACGCGAATAGCTTGGTACCTATACCTTATCCATACGTCTTTTATACCGCTTACCGATCAGCTCGATACTGGTAGCCATGATCCGAAACATAGTCGAAAACCTACGCTTTGATTTCTCTCGCTCTCTTTCAAAATTGCGCTCGAAGGTCTGCTTACTGCAAAAAGATACGAACACAATAAAGTTACCACTAGACATTTACCCACAAATCATTCGTCCGGCATTGAACCGGGTGAGAAGTTCACCGCAAAAACGATTTTTCACTTCAGAGTTAAGCGCTAAGTTGCAACTGCTGATTCACTTTTTTTTTTTTTTGATCTTACATTCTGATGCTGTTTTGCTAATGCGTGCAGCTCGCTGCAAAGTTTCGAATAACAAACAATCTTATCAATCAATCAATTTCTACTTAAGAGAATAAAGCGTTGCGTTCATACAGTCATTGGAAACCATAACTCTGTATCATCGTTTATATGATTTCAAGATACTTGGTAAAAAAAAAAAAAACGAGGCCATCCAGGCTTTTCAGCAAACTTCTCTAACACTCGGAATATCGACAGTCTGGTGGCCTCGTCCGAGTTTGCGTATAATCTCCGCATCCATAATACATAACGTCCGTGGTGCAAGACTTTTTGACACTGCGAGTATTGTCCGTGGTAGGCGTGCGTCTGGTGATGGAAGCCGCGGAGTTTTCAGTCAATTTTTGTATAAATACTACATTTTACTAACGCTTATTCCGATGCACTCGACGCTTGCATATTACACCAAGCGTATGTGGCACAAGGCCGACATTAGCATCTCTACCGGTATACACCTCGTGTCCCCCGAGCAGTCCTTTGCGAAGCCTCCGGAGCTCTGCTCGCAGCACGAGTTTGTCCGGAGCTGAATTCTGCGGGACGATAAGCAACGAGGCGAACGCTTTTCGCGTCTGACAGCTTCCCCCGATTCCAGCTTCCGGAAAAAATCAGAAAAAGCAAAAATCGGAATGGCCAGAATTCCGAATATAAATATATCGAAAACTCACAATCGCGAAAGAACAAAGTGGTGAATCTTCATTAGGCCAGAAATTATGGAAGAAGAATATAAAAGTATCGAAATTTGAAGTGACACAATTTAGAATACACGGCTGGTGAAAATTCCGAAAGGCCATTGGCAGAATGAGGCAAACACAAAAAAATAATCTTCGGATGGATCGTAAAGTAGAATTTTCGTTTATTCGAATTCATTAATGCCAAGGATCAAGAATCAGAACGGTTAAAACTCCGAGTAGTAATCTCATAGAAGGCTCGGAATATAGAATTGCAGCGTGTCGGAATCGTCGGAATGAAGAATCGCAATATATCGGAAGAGTCGATAACTCATATCGTATTGGAAGCCAAGAAATATAAGTTTACGATATCAAAAGTCGTATTCAATCTTTTAATGAGACAAAAATATTGCAGATGAAAAGATACGCCCGATGCACCTAAGAATTTCTTTGATTCTGTATACAAAACATTTTGCAAATCAAAATAGATTAGTCGGTTACTTTCGGAATACCGATCTTTCCGAATTTTACGATTCTGAATAATGACCCTTCTACGTTCCGGATATCTGTTTTCCGCCGTTTCTGGATGATCAAGTTCCAACTTTTATTTTTATAATATTTGGACGTTTGAGAGTACGAAACTTTCTACAGATTCTTTCTCTGGAACATGGACTCTATACATTATTAAATTCCGCACCTCTGAATTCTTGGATTAACGTTTTCTGAAGTAAGTAAGTTCGGATAATAATAAAAACTCTACTAAATACATTTTAGGTTAACCGTAGCTTTTTATTGGACACCATTAGGGACTTACAATTTCTGATAGTATCTATTCTCTCACATTTGTCATTCTAGTTTATTAAATTCGGAATTCTGGCCATTCTGATTTTCGGTTTTTCTGACTTCTTACACCAACCCAGTCCGTTCGCCATCGATTCTGGAATGAGACATCCGAGACCACCAACTCGTTCCAAGACTCAAATCGTCCCAATGGTTGAATTTGCCTAATCGTTAAGGTTCCGGATGATCGATGACCCGACTACTCGATGCCCGATTAAAACAATCTGAATCTTGACCAATCGAAAAGGATCCGACAAGCCGTTGCGAATTTCTCGGCATGATCGTGGGAAATCGTATTCTGCACGCGCGTTAGACTCTGAAAACGATAATCCGCGCGCCTGATGCAGGCACCTGGTTTGGTGCATAGGAGCAGATTTGAAATTGGTGAAAGTTCGAAATGGTCGCGAGATGCTGTTCACCGTAAAACGACTCTTGGAAATCGGACGAATTATATCCCCGTTATACGCGCTATCGCGCTGCGTTCCGTGTAAAGCGTGAATTAAGAGGCTCGAGTCACTTTACGGCAATTTATATCTACGCGGTGATGCACGTGTACATTAGCTGGGATAGATTTCTAACCAGAAATTTTCCCGATCGATTCGTCTAATTGCGTGTTTGCGAGTTGCGTCGGGTTCCTGAAACGCCGACACTTATTGCACACGCAGTTTTCAATCGACTTGTGCTAACTGGGACAAAAAATGTCTCGCTTGTGGTATACATTGGATCGAATCATCGTCGTTGCATTATTGCACCGACTTGTGTAATCCGGGAATAATTCATGACTCATTTTTCAATCGGTAAAATGCATTGTTCAGAGTCTGATTTAGTCACGTCATCATCGAAGCACGAGTCATTGGTGAATCGAAAACTCTTTCAATTCAAATCGCAGAGTTCAAAAATCGTACAATGTCGAACCGAGAAAGTGGAATTTCAATTAATTCAAATCTTCCAAGCTTGAAATTCAACCGTCCGGCGCTCTTTATACGCTTCAATCCTACGATACAGAAAAATCATTCGAAAGAAAGAAACAGGATAAATTGCCGGTACTTTGTAACTTTCCAGTTCATTTTCAATCCCGTTAACGTGACAACAAGCGCATGAATTTTATTTTCACAAACGTTCCGACCAAACGATATCTCGACGTGCAAAAATTAGAGTCAGTCCAATGTAGAATTATTTTCGGAAAATATTTGTAAAAATTTGGAAACAGTTTGTCCAAAGAACCTTCTGTGTATAATTTGGAAGAGTTACTTAACGAACATCCTGTAAAATCTGAGAAGCTCGTGCACAAGCCGGGCAAAGTTTCTTTCCATTCTCTCGAATTCCGTCCTTGAAGTACGACTATAGTTTCGGGTATAGTTAGTTCTGTACTTATAGGTATACTCTACGAACACAGTTGTGTAGTTGCTCAAGTTTCTGTTCAGCAGTTCTCCACTCTCTGTATACTCCGACAGTCTAACCATTGAGCAAGCCGATAGGTCTGTCAAGTTGGTACAACCAAGGCATCCCTTCCTGCTCCCTTCTCCTCTCCCTTCTCCAGTCTCATCGACCACTTTTGATCTGAGAGCAAGTTTCCTTTGTTCCTCCGTAGCTGCATCTCCGATAATTACCGATTACCCAAAGGCCACTAATTGTAAGAAGCCGTTGTTGTCCAGGGATTTTTCTTCACGTAGCAATGGAAACATCGCCTCCTAAAAGTCTTTCGATGGTCTCGCACCGTGGCTTTTTCTAGAATCTTGAATCACGTAATCTCGTGTATCGTCGAAATCCGACGTCAGGAGGAACTCGGTTTCAATTGTTGAAAAATACCGGGTGGATCACCAAGTCCAAGTTGATAGAGAATACTCTACAAGTCCACTAGTAGGACACGTGACACGTGTCGACGCACTTCATGGACCAATGAAATATCCACAATACCTACCGCAACGCGACTATCAGACTACTTCACTGACGCAACAATTAGAAGTTCCGAAGTTGGTTATCTGAACTTCTTGGAAAGTCTGCTCGAGTTGTTTCAGCGCGAAGGAAGGTCAATATGACAGGATCGAATGGGACGCGTTTAAAGATTCATTTTGAAAAGTTCCAAGAATGTCAAATTCCAAATTTTTCTTAGCCATCGGCTTTCCGACCATTCGAAATACTGTCGCTTCTTCAAGGTTTGACTTCTTTACCTCAAGTTTCGTTGTCACATAATTCGGAATTAGGCACTCTCGGAACTTTTCAAATCGGGAACTTCAATCCCGCCTCGATCGAATGAGGAACAAACTTGAATTTTGATACATTGACGTTTGATATGTGGCGTGTGGAGACTGTGAATAGAATTCCTATCGTGAATGGAAGAAAATGCAGTTAACTTGGTCGAATTTGCGTTTACACCTCATCTTTATTGTAACCGGCTGACGAGTCAATGGAAGCACCGTGTTCTTATCTCTGATTTCACTCGGTGCAAGCTGCGAGTTCCGAAGGATTCTGAGTTTTCTAACCAACTACCGGATGCCTTGGCGCATTTTAACCGCGGAACATATTCATTGGTTCGTTATGGGAAATTAGGTTTGTGATTCTGAGCGTGCGATGAAAGCTCAATTAGAGAGAATATCCTGCTTTACTTTGAGAACTTTGCGCCTTTGATTCGAGACCAAGAAAAGCTCCATGTCTCTCGTATTGGTCCTTTAGATAAATTGACCAATTCCATGTTTTAAGAGCATCGTAAAACTGTCCGCGATATTTTGGTTTCCAATTTTGAGTATTTGGTTTTCGAAACTGAGAGCATGGATTCGACGGAGTTCAGCTTGAATACGTTTGAAATTCAACGAATTAAAATCAATTTTCAAACGTCGAGCTTCGCTATAAAATTCAGTCACTTCCTTGCAGAATTGAATTTCTCAGCTTCTGTTTGTCTGCAGTTAATAACTGTGGAAAAAGACTGGCAAAAACTTAAAACGAGTTTCAGAAAGCCCGAGGCTCGTTTGGCGCCACTGATTATTCACATTGCACCGGAGTTGATGATCAATTGAGTTCCTTAGGAAATATCATTTAAAATTGTACGTGACGCTTGCGAATCTTTATTTTCCGTATTCGTTGAAGTAAACTTAGAACCTGGTCAAGAGCACGTACGCAATTTATCAATTGGACTACGTGAATTTTCAAATAATTGCGGTGAGATTTTCTCTCTTTCCTCGTTGCGATGAGTGCTCCGTAACTTTTTCCGCGTCAGTATTTGCTGTATCATTTACTCGTTCTGTTGAAACTATCACCGTATGTTATCGCAAAAAGATCAAGGAGAACGAACAACGATGCCCTGTTTAATTGGACGTGAGAAA